>NC_043004.1:98559922-98607422 GCF_006345805.1 Octopus sinensis | reverse complement strand
AACACAGACACATACACACACACACACACTCACACATATATACCATGGGCTTCTTTTCAGTTTCCGTCTACTAAATCCACTCACAAGGCTTTGGTCAGCCTGAGGTTATAGTAGAAGACACTTGCCCAAGGTGCCACACAGTGGGACTGAATCTGGAACTATGTGGTTGGTAAGCAAGCTACTTACCACACAGCCGCTCCTGTGAGTAAATAAACATTACTTTTGACAGAGTAATCTGAATGCTAAAAGCCTAAGCAAAAGTGAATAATAGAAGTATTTTTTTATAAACTGAAAAAACTGCAAGACCTTGAGTCAGTGGTTAAAGATTCTTGCTTAGTTTGTGTGATACACACAGAAGCATCATGTCTCTTTGTCATGCAAAGCTTTAGCTGTTTTTAGGTCCAGTAAAGGGTGTTTTGTAACTCAGAGCTTCTAAATAAGAGCAAGTACTTAGTCTTTATTTCATTTCAGATTACCTCTCAGGTTTGCTATCACTATGAGTCTAGCTGAGTATATGTATATTGCGCATTGTGATCTAGTAATGGAAGTAGCTGTGACTGTTTGCAGCTGGCAATAACTACGATGTGCTTTTATGTACCACAAAACTGTATGAGAGTTTTTCTATCTTGGATAATATCGTAGTGTTTGTGTGTTCTAATTAAACATCTACTTTTAAGTATTGAATATTTTACCTTTTGGTATTAATATTGCTTCTGTCACTCTCTCTCACTCTCACTCTCTCTCTCTCCACACACACACACACACTCACACATATATACCATGGGCTTCTTTTCAGTTTCCGTCTACTAAATCCACTCACAAGGCTTTGGTCAGCCTGAGGTTATAGTAGAAGACACTTGCCCAAGGTGCCACACAGTGGGACTGAATCTGGAACTATGTGGTTGGTAAGCAAGCTACTTACCACACAGCCGCTCCTGTGAGTAAATAAACATTACTTTTGACAGAGTAATCTGAATGCTAAAAGCCTAAGTAAAAGTGAATAATAGAAGTATTTTTTTAAAAAACTGCAAGACCCTGAGTCAGTGGTTAAAGATTCTTGCTTAGTTTGTGTGATACACACAGAAGCATCATGTCTCTTTGTCATGCAAAGCTTTAGCTGTTTTTAGGTCCAGTAAAGGGTGTTTTGTAACTCAGAGCTTCTAAATAAGAGCAAGTACTTAGTCTTTATTTCATTTCAGATTACCTCTCAGGTTTGCTATCACTATGAGTCTAGCTGAGTATATGTATATTGCGCATTGTGATCTAGTAATGGAAGTAGCTGTGACTGTTTGCAGCTGGCAATAACTACGATGTGCTTTTATGTACCACAAAACTGTATGAGAGTTTTTCTATCTTGGATAATATCGTAGTGTTTGTGTGTTCTAATTAAACATCTACTTTTAAGTATTGAATATTTTACCTTTTGGTATTAATATTGCTTCTGTCACTCTCTCTCACTCTCACTCTCTCTCTCTCCACACACACACACACATATATATATATATAAAATGCAGTGTACATTTAAACACATAAGGAATCCACTCTCGGGATTCAACACACTAAAAAGAACAGCTAGGTTCTATAACCACAAAATTAGTGATAAAATTTGACAGGAATGAAATGATAAAATAAAAACATTTTACCATTAGATGGTAAAATGTTTTTATTTTTTCATTTCGTTCCTGTCGAATTTTATCCTTTATTTTATGGTTATAGAACCTAGCTGTTCTTTTTAGTGTGTTGAATCCCGAGAGTGGATTCCTTATGTGTTTAAATGTACACTGTATGTTATGACTAATACATAGTCTTTGGACTAAATTTTTACATGCTAGGCCACTGGAAATGAAAATTTCTATTAATTTCCATTCCCCTTTGATAAGATTAAATATATATATATATAGAACGCCATGTTGGATTCTTAGCCCCTACATGCAATTTTTTTCTCTCCTTGTTTTTCTCCTTGTTTCTTTTCTGTGTATCTTTCTGTCGAAGAGCGTAGACTCGAAACGTAAAAGACTTGTTTTATTTCTATTCCTGAGCGCCATACTAATACATTGTTTGTTTGTACTCCACCTGCCTTCGTCTTTTGTTTATTTTCGTAAACCTTCCCGTTATATATATATATATATATATAATTTTTGTTCGTAATGAGATAAAAAACAAAGGCTGTGTAGATTTTAGAACATTTATAGATAGAAAGTCTTACAGCTGTTTCCAGGATATTTATTATATCCCTTCATCAGAGGCAGTGTGAGAGGATGGTTAAATAATAGTTCCACCAAACCTGGAACTTAACTATGGTCTATCTATAGCACTACCTGACATTTTTGGGTCTCAATGACACCATTACCTCTCTCTCTCTCTCTCTCTCTCTCTCTCTCTCTCTCTATATATATATATATATATATATATACACATATTTATACATATATATATGTATGCTTATATATGTATATGCATGTATGTATATACATATCTGTGTGTGTGTGTGTGAGTGTGAGGTCATCTCATAAGTAGCATCCAGATTTTAAATAAGGAAAACAAGTGATTGAATCTTATATTTTAATGAAACTTTATTGTCAGTATAGTTTCCATGATTATCTATGACATATTTCCATCTACTCATAAGCTTTTTAATCCCATTAATGAAAAATCTTTTGGTTTCAATGAGAACTCTGAAAAGTCAGTTTCAATTTCCTCAAGTGCTTCAAGAATTAATCCATCCAAATGATTCTGTAAACTACAGAGAAAATGGTAATCTGAAGGAGTAAGATCTGGAGAGTAAGGTAGATGAGCAATTTTCTCCTAGCCAAGTTCCACGGTCTTCTTTGACATGATCTTTGCAGTGTGGGGTCTTGCATTGTTCTGATGAAACACTATACTCTTTTGATCCACTAAAGCAGGCCTTTTATTCTTCAGAGTAGCATTTTTAAATGCTCTAATTGCTGACAGTAGATTTGAGCAGTGATTGCTGCATTAATTGGTAGCAACCCAAAGTGGATGATTTCTTTGCAATCTCACCAAACAGAGAGAAGAACCTTCTTTGCATGGAGTTCCCTTTTCAGTTGTGGTTGAGCCTTTTTCCCTTCTCAAACCAATGTCAACAATGCCTAGCATTTTGATTAGAAAAACCCATTTTTCATCACCGGTCACCAGTCTGTCCAAAAAGGATGAGATGAGTTCACGAGAACGATGAGAAGAACAGATGTCCACTTAGGATTTGTGCTTGGCTTCAGAAATATCACGAGGCACCAATTTTCCAAGTTTTAGGACCTTTCCAAGATGGTGATGATAAGTTGTATGGCTTGAATGAAGCTTGCTTGGCAATCCTTCAACTGAAACTGCATGATCTTTTTCTAGTTTTGCCAAAAGGAGATTGTCATTGAACTCAATTGGACATCCTGTTTGGACCTCATCTTCAAGACTGAAATCTCCTCTTCTGAATTTTACAAACTATCCCCTGAAAGTTCTTTCATTCAGGTACCCTTTTCCATAAGCTGAGAGAATATTTTCAGTCGCTTCAGCTGCAGAGTTCCGTTTTTAAACTAATAAAGCATCATGTGTCTCAAATGCTCCTTAGACATATACATATTTATATGTATGTATGTATGTATCATCATCATCATCGTTTAACGTCCGTTTTTCCGTGCTAGCACGGGTTGGACGGTTCGACTGGGGTCTGGGAAGCCAGGGGCTGCACCAGGCTCCAGTCTGATCTGGCAGTGTTTCTACAGCTGGATGCCCTTCCTAACGCCAACCACTCCGCGAGTGTAGTGGGTGCTTTTTACGTGCCACCTGCACAGGTGCCAGGGGGCGTCTGGCATCGGCCATGATCGGTTGATGCTTTTAACGTGCCACCGGCATGGAAGCCAGCCAAGGCGGTGCTGGCATTGGCCACGTTTGGATGGTGCTTTTAATGTGCCACCGGCATAGAAGCCAGTCGAGGTGGCGCTGGCATCGGCTACGTTCGGATGGTGCTTTTTATGTGCCACCGGCACAGAAGTCAGTTGAGGCAGCGCTGGCAATGGCCACGTTTGGATGGTGCTTTTTATGTGCCACTGGCACAGGTATCACAGGTATATATGTATTAATATATATTAATGTTTGTTTTTAGGTTCAGTTATAATAAAAGCAATTTTACATTAACTTAATGGGTTACTCTATACTTTTTCAGAGTACAAATTTATTATTCTTAAACAGTAATCTCTTTGGCAGTGACTTCAAATTACAACCACCTAAGCCATCATCAAACAGTGGTGTATTAGAGTTAGACTTGCCTTTTTATAGTCTCTGCTGAGATGATTCTAACTCAACAGAGACTATATATATGTGTGTGTGTGTGTGTACACACACACACACACACACATATATATATATATATTAATAAAAGGAATTCCAACCTTGACTGATTTTCACATTTTATTTACAATCTTATAATGATATAATATAAGATAATATAATATAATAGAATATAAAATAGTAGAATGTTAAATGTTCATTCTGATTGAACTAGTACTTTCATGCATTAAATTATGCAATCTTCAGGTTAATGTAGTAGTGGTGACAGTCCTGCTTCACAATTTATATATATATTAGAAGAAATAAGATACTCAGAAATCTGGATGGTTTTATATTTACAGATTTTTATTAATATGTCACACGTTTTCATAAATCATATATTAGCGCTTGCATCTACTCTAGTAGAATCTCCAGATTTGAATTTTTTTGAGAGGATTCGTCTCTTTTATAGTATTATTGAGTGTGTAGGGGTGATTGTACCTCATAAAAAGCACCTACTATGATCTGGTTGGTAGAAGGAAGGACATCAAATTGTAGAAACAATGCCGAAACAGACCACAGAACCTGAAGCAATACATCACTCCATTACTCTCTTTTATTTGTTTCAGTCATTTGATCGTGGCCATGCTGGAGCATCATCTTTAGTCGAGCAAATCGACCCCAGGACTTATTCTTTGTAAGCCCAGTATTATTTTATCAGTCTTTTTTGTTAAACGGCTAGGTTATGGGGATGCAAGCACACCAGCATCGGTTTCAAGCGATGTTGGGGGGGGGGGACAAAAACAGACACACAAACATACACACACACACACACATACATACATGCATACATATTTTTATATATATATATATACATATATAATATAAATAAGAAAATGGAGAAACAATTTAGTTGGTTCATCAGCTTTCAGATAATAGAATGTTGACTTATTTATTTATTTAACAAAAACGAGAACCTTAATAACATACATATATACATTATAATTCAATACATATAAGATAAGAATACAATCTTAATATAAATTATTGAAATCATTAAAATCACTCTTACAGCTGTTTCAGCCTATGAAAAAAAGTAGTTTTTTAGTGCCTATAGTTGTCAATTATATTGAGGTTGTAGGCATTTTAAAATAGGGTACTTATATATAACCATAGACCTCGTCAGAGATTATAAAGAACTTTCAAAATATAAATACATGAAACAGGATACACGTACAATTTAATATATATAAATGTTAACAAATATCCATATTATCACTTAGTGGGTTGGATCCACAACCCCTAACTTACTTGGTGGTATATATATATACATATATACATATATATGACGGGCTTCTTTCAGTTTCTGTCTACCAAATCCACTCACAAGGCTTTGGTTAGCCCAAGGCTATAGTAGAAGACACTTGCCCAAGGTGCCATGCAGTGGGACTGAACCCAGAACCATGTGCTTCTTAAGGAAGCTACTTACTACACAGCCACTTTTTGTTTTTATATCATGTTGTAATTAAAACAAAATAGTTTGTTGGAAAATCTTTATAAGAGATAAAAATAGCAACTATACTAAGAAGTAATGCTTATCGCCACATCAATATGGCCTTTCGACATTCCTGTCATTTTTAACCCCTGGATGAGCCTCCTTCAGCTAGTTATCAATGTAGTCTGCATCCAGTATATATTGTAAGTAGGGGAGTGAACCCTGTAATAAAAACAGTTTTACATTAAACTAGGATTATTCAATACCTTTTGCAGAGTATATATTTATTATTCTTTAACAAGAATAATATTGGCATGACTTCGAAATTTTGGCTGGTTTAAACTTTATTGGACGATAGATATGTGCATGTGCGTGTGTATATACTGGACTATATATGTGAGTATGTTTGTATATGCATGTGTGTATGTATGTGCGTATGTGCATGTATATCTCTCTTTTTATTCTGGTATTTATTTCAGTCATTTGACTGCGGCCATGCTTTAGTCGAACACATAAACCCCAGGACTTATTCCTTGTAAGCCTAGTACTTATTCTATTGGTCTTTTGCCAAACCACTAAGTTACAGGGACATAAACACACCAGCATCGGTTGTCAAGCGATGTTGGGGGACAAACACAGATACGTAAACACATGCACACGCATACACACACACACACACACACACACACACCACACACACACACACCCGTATATATATATATATATATATATATATATATACGACAGGCTTCTTTCAGCTTCCATCTAACAAATCCACTCACAAGGCTTTGGTTGGCCTGAGGCTTATAGTAGAAGACATTTGCCAAAGGTACCACACAGTGGGACTGAACCCGGAACCATGTGGCTGGTAAGCAAGCTACTTACCACACAGCCACTCCTGCACCTATATATACACACTGATATATATATATATGTATGTATATATCATCATCATCTTCATCATCATTAAATGCCTGTTTCTATGCTGGTATATCAGACGCATATATGTGTAATTACTTAAATGTATATATATATATATATATATATATATATATATATGTATATATAAGGTTTGAATTGTAATTTCTTTGTTTTGAGAGGCTGTGTAAATGTATCTCTTCTATAATACATTAACATGATCCTTCACTCACCAAATAGGTTAAAAGTTTAATTCTAAACAACCTAAATAATATAAGGTGTGGCTCCGTTGAACAGCAGGAATGTCAGCATTTGATTGAATTTTCCGCTTCTTCACAGTATTTTTACACTCAGTTAACTGCAAGCCAAATCACATTTAAGGCATACGCAGATATGTAGGTACATAGATACATACATATATATACATATATATATATATATACTCTCGCATGTACATACATGCTGGTGTGTGTATGTGTGTGTGTGTGTGTGTGTGTGTGCATATATATATATACACTATATAAACACACACATATATATGCACACAAAGATACACACAGAGGCATACATGTATATTTGAATGCATGTATGTATGCAAGCATGAATGTACATACATATGCATGTATGTATGTATATATGTATGTATGTATGAATGTGTGTGTGTATGTGTGTATGTGTGTTGTGTGTGTGTGTGTGTGTGTGTGTGTGTGTGTGTGTGTGTGTGTATGTATGTATCAGTTATCTTTGCCAACTGGCACTTGAGACTGTTAAGTATCATATTCGGGCAACCTTAAGCCTCATTTCGCTGATATTTCCTGATAGCTTTTGGGATATATCTCAGTTTTCTCTTTCCGCCCTTCTGGGGATTTTGGCATTGATCATTCGCAATGTTGAGCAATTTCATGCCACGGTACAGAAGTGGCTCTTCACTATATTCTCTAAATTTATTGCTTTTCTTCTGGTTTCTCGTTAAACCAAAGACAAATTATTCCACATAGAGATTCAATTTTAGGAGTGTAAAACTATCTTACTGCTTATAGCTTTTGTTTGCCTTGCACCAATAAAATTCTTTAAAATTATTTCCCCCACCACTCATCTCATGACAATTCTATCCTATCAAATCTGTCTCCATACCAAATGCAATTGCCTTTTCGGCATTAAACACTAAATGCTGTCCCTTCTTTTGCAATAGCCTTCTCCTCTGTGAGTTGGAGGTCACACTTGATCTAATTCTCTACTGGATATCATCTGTTATCAACCAAACCATTTAAAAATCTGTTCAATTTATTCTTAGTTACACTTATCCTAATTTGACTCTCAATAAATTCCACCCCCAATCCTAAACCTCATACATCTGCTTTATTGATTGTGTATGAAGTTAATTTTCTTCTACTTCTACCATCAATCATTACTATCCAAAATTTGCTTTGTCTAAATAATTCTTAATTGCTGTCATCATCATCATCATCATCATCATCATATCATCGTCATAGTTTAACGTCCGTTTTCCATGCTAGCATGGGTTGGACGGTTCGACCAGGGTCTGGGAAGCTAGGAGGCTGCACTAGGCTCCTGTCTGATCTGGCAGTGTTTCTATAGCTGGATGCCCTTCCTAACGCCAACCACTCTCTGAGTGTTGTAGATGCTTTGTACATGCTACCGGCACAGGTGCCAGGGGAGGCTGGCAGCAGCCATGATCGGCTAGTGCTTTTTACATGTTACCCACACAGAAGCCAGTCAAGGTGGCGCTGGCTTTGGACAGGTTCGGATGGTGCTTTTTATGTGCCACCGGCAGAAGTATCACAACTAAAATTTTCATTTGATTTTTATTTTGATGTTGATATACTTGACTCAATAGGTCTCCTCAAGCACAGTAGGTCGCTCTACAATCCAAGGTAAGTACAGCAGGCCGTCCTGTGATCAAAGGTACTTTGGATGGGCTGGGGCTGCTATGTGAAGCTGGTGCAGGAAACAGCCATGCACTCACATTATTTGACGGGTCTTCGCAGTCACAGCATATCTCCAGAGATCTCATGTGGTTAAGAATTTCACTTCTCAGCCATGTGGCTTAGGGTTCAGCTCCATCGTCTGGCACCTTGGCCTAGTGATTTGATTTGGTAACTGGAAACTGATAAAAAGCCCATGGTGTATATATTGAGTCTGACGAGTTACCTGAACAGCTAATCACTATAAAGGTACAAAACCAATGATCACTCTCTGACTGGCCATAACTACCTTCTAAATATATATAAGGTTTTTGGTAAGCAGTGTTGATTTTTTACAATTCTGTAAATGAAATTGAAATCAAAATCAAATTTGATGACTGGCATCCGTGCTGGTGGAGCGCTAAGCGCACCATCCGAATGTGATCATTGCTAGAGCAGCTAAATGGCTTCTGTGCTGGTGGCATGTAAAAAGCATCATTCGAGTGTGATCGCTACCAGCATTGCCTTACTGGCACTTGTGCCGGTGGCACGTGGAAAAACATTCGAGTGTGGTCATTGCCAGTGCCACTGGACTGGCTCCTGTGCAGGTGGCATGTGAAGAATACCATTTGAGCATGGCCATTGCCAGTACTGCCTGACTAGCCCTTGTGCTGGTGGCATGTAAAAGCACCCACTACACTTTTAGAGTAAAGGGGTTCCAGCTGTAGAAACTCTGCCAGATGAGATTGGAGTCTGGTGCAAATCGTCCAACCCATGCTAGCATGGAAATTTGACGTTAAACGATGATGATGATGATGATGATGATGATATTTTATTAGCTTAAAGCTTATAACCAATCAAAGTGTTATGTTGGGGCACATAAGCCCTCAATGGAAAAAAAGTAGGGTTTCTCTATGCATGGAACTCACAGAAACCCTATTCTTTTCTTTTGAGGACTTATATATCCCAATATTAGAACATCTTCTTTAGTGATTGCATGGTAGTTCCTTATAAGCTTTAAGCTTATAAAATATTATTATTATCATTTACAGAATATATATGGGTGTGTATGAGCGAGTGTGTGTGTGTGTATGTGTGTGTGTTCACGCATGTACATATGTATGTGTTTGTGTATGTTTGTGAGTACATGTGCACGTTTATTTATAATATGTTATTAACTCAGTACTTACGCGTTACCATTTATAGCTTTATCTATTTCAAGTTCTACAATCAAAAACTAATTATTTCACATTATCTCAAAATTACTTGGTTCTTACGGCACAGATAAGTAAACGATGTATATATGTATGTGTATGCATGTTTTCATGTTTGTGTGTGCCTATGTGTGTGTATGTATGTATAGGAGGCGCAATGGTCTAGTGGTTAGGGCAGCGGACTTGCGGTCATAGGATCGCGGTTTCGATTCCCAGACCGGGCGTTGTGAGTGTTTATTGAGCGAAAACACCTAAAGCTCCACGAGGCTCCAGCAGGGGGTGGTGGCGATCCTGCTGTACTCTTTCGCCACAACATTCTCTCACTCTTTCTTCTGTTGGCCAGCTCACTTAGCCAGCGGGGTGGCGTCATTTGAAGGCTAAAACAATGCGAAGCACATTGTGACCAGCGATGTGTAACAACATCTGATGGCCTGGTCGGTCACGAAAAAAAAAATTTTTTTAATGTATGTATGTATATATGTATGCATGTGTGTATCTGTGTTCCTTTGTCTTGATAGTTATAGATGAGTATTATCACCATACAAGTAGTGTCATTAACTTTCAATTTTCCATGAAAGCACGTCCAGTAATGGAAGACACCACTTTACTTGCAAACAGATGAGGGTTGGAAAGATGATGGGCACTTGGCCATAGAAAATCTGTCTCAACAAATCCCATCTGTGCTCTATGCATGAAAGGAAAAGTAATAATGATGATGAAAATATTTTATATATATACATATATATATATATATATATATATTGAAATATATATATATATATAATATATATGTACATATATATGTATATATATGTATATATATATATATATATATATATATATATATATATATATACATATATATATACATGTATATATATACATGTATATATATGTATATATATATATACACATATATATATGTGTATATATATATATATATATATATATATACGTTTAAATATTTGTTGTGCAAGATTTTTTATTGGCTAACTGGCAATATGACCATTCCGAAATATAACAATATATATATATATATATATATGTGTGTGTGTGGTCTCCCCATACAAGACAAAACATCTCGAGGACATGGCTGCTCTCGATTATTGGGATCGCCTTAAAGCCTTGAAACTTTACTCTCTACAGTGTCGCCGTGAGTGGTACATCATTTGTACGATGTGGAGAATATACCGCCAACTTTGCCCAAACGACCTGAACATTAGCTTCAAGGTTCATCCAAGACTGGGACCACGGGCCATACGTCCCCTGCCCAATTCAAGATCACAGCATACATGTACACTGCAACATAATCTCTTTTCCTCAACAGGCCCTGCCCTATTTAACATTGTCCCGAACGGGATCAAAGAGGAAAAGGATCCCATCAACTTTAAACGGAGTCTGGATAGATTCCTTCAAAGAATACCAGATAAGCCACCCATAATTGGATACAACTCACCCAACAAGAACTCACTACTTGAATGGACCATAAACAAAGCTTGACTTAAACAGGATTGACTTAATTCCAGCGTTTGCTTCTAAAAAACCGACCAATCGCCTGAGGGGAGTAATTTCCCCTTGCAAGGGTTATTCAGAGATTTTTTAAAAAGTTTTTTCCAAAAATTATTTCCAAAAATTATTTTCATTTTAATAGGGTAACAAGGTGTTAATTGTCTTAGGTATCATTTATATGTAAGATAAGTATGACGCCGCCAATGGGGACATCGAAAAGCCGTCTGTAAAAGCCCGTTTACCAAACGGCCTCTGGCGAACAATATGTGGAAAAGCTCAGAGTTACAAAGATTACACATCCTTCTGCCCCTATCAAACGGGAGGGCCACCGACAAAATCGACCATTCCAGCCTAAAAACTGAATTCGCGTTTGATAGGGGCAGAAGGATGTGTAATCTTTGTAACTCTGAGCTTTTCCACATATTGTTCGCCAGAGGCCGTTTGGTAAACGGGCTTTTACAGACGGCTTTTCGATGTCCCCATTGGCGGCGTCATACTTATCTTACATATAAATGATACCTAAGACAATTAACACCTTGTTACACTATTAAAATGAAAATAATTTTTGGAAAAAACTTTTTAAAAAATCTCTGAATAACCCTTGCAAGGGGAAATTACTCCCCTCAGGCGATTGGTCGGTTTTTTAGAAGCAAACGCTGGAATTATATACCTTCCTGATTCTTTGACGATGATAATTTTAGACAAGCAAGCCACAGACGGACACACAAACACAGAATTATTTCAGTCGTCTGACAGGCTTTTTTCAGCAGTGTTCATTATCTAGCGCCCCTCGCCAACAAACGGCGGCACACACATAGGCTAGTATACACATACATGCTTTTAGGTAGGTTTTGTCTCGCCCCTAAAAAATACACCCTGTATTCTTAAAATATTCAGAACATTAGTTTTGGTCACACAGAACATCTCCACACCCCTTGTTCTCATTAATTCCTCACCTACTAGATTTGACCGCGGCCTGACCTGGATTTATTCCAACGGACTCTTTGTCGGCCCCCACCAACCCCCCGATTTCAACGTACATTGATAAACATTTTACCCATGGGCTCTTAAGGAGCGTCCTCATTCAAATTGCTTTGCTGCGCCTCTGTTTTGTTTTGTTCTGACAACGTAATTCCTGGTTTTTCCTGAAGAGAAAGCTGCAATATGGTATCCTTATTTAATCAGAATTTGGAAAATTGTGGCCTTTGAAACATGTGTAGAATGTAATAAGGAATTCTGTACAATCTTCGTTCAACTCCATTTCTCCATTCACTAATTATTTAAACTTCAATTATCCGCACCAACGCATGGTTGCAACACCATATGGTCTTATCTCCAACCGTGTTTTTTCTGCTGTGATTTTTGCTACCCAGGTATCGGTTAAACTTTTGAATAATCCGTAACAAGATAATTCATCTTTCCATTTCAACAAATATATATATATATATAAATATGTATATATACATTCATATTTACATGGAAAGCAGACATTGAATAACGATGACGATGATGATGATATATATATATATATATATATAGATAGATAGATATAGATATATACATATATATATATACACACACACACACATATGAATTATAGATGGTGGCACATAAAATGCACCCGATACACTCTTGGAGTGGTTGGCTTTAGAACAGCATCCAGCCATAGAAACCATGCCAAATCAGACTGGAACCTGGTGCAGCTCTCTGGCTTACCAGTTCCCGTCAAACTATCTAACCCATACCAGCATGGAGAATGGACTTTAAATGATGATGATGATGATAATAATATATATATAAATATTGTTTAACTATACTATAATTATCTGTCATATAGGCAGCTTGTACATGGTCATTCCAGCTGACATAAATAGCAACCAGGTCACCTTCAAATTGCACCTTACTATTCTTTAATCGGCAAAAGACCTGTTAGTAACTGTAATTTTACACAACCTTAGAAATGCATGATGGTCACTGCTGGGATATCTGTGTTCAGATGTAAGCCAAATAAATCCATGGACATGATTGAATAATGGTATAAATTTAGAGAAATGACTTGGACCAAAAATATGACTATCAATCATATATATATATATATATACATAGTTTTATATATATATATATATATATATATATATATATATAACAATTGCAGCATGGAAGGTGTTTATAATTCATTTAAGAAACACATAAAAACTGTTAGATTCACTACAACATTTAAATTTAATTTGTCATAATATTTTCGTTGCTTTGAGAACGCGACCTGTTCCCGCAGCACAAAGTTTTGTCATTGAACACGTCGCAGTCTCAAAGCAACGAAATTATTTTGACAAATTAAATTTAAATGTTGAAGTGAATCTAACGGTTTTTGTGTGTTTCTTAAATAGCTTATAAACACCTTTCATGCTGCAATTGTTTTCATTCCAGCACACGATCTCAGATCAAGTCACTCGCTATGCAATTACATCTCCGTAATTTATATATATATATATATATCATCATCATCATCGTTTAACGTCCGTTTTCCATGCTAGCATGGGTTGGACGGTTCAACTGGGGTCTGGGAAGCCAGTAGGCTGCGCCAGGCCCAGTCTGATCTGGCAATGTTTCTACAGCTGGATGCCCTTCCTAATGCCAACCACTCCGTGAGTGTAGTGGGTGTTTTTTACATGACACCTGCACAGGTACAAGATGAGGCTGACAAACGGCCACGATCGGATGGTGCTTTTTATGTGCCACCGGCACGGGGGCCAGGCGAGGTTGATATATATATATATATATAGTTTTATATACATGTGTGTGTGTGAGTGTATGAATGTGTGTATGTATGTGTATGTGTGTGTGCCTGTGTGTGTGTAGATGTTTATGCTGGCTCCCCACGAATTGGCCATGAGTGTTGGTTTGTTTATGTCATCATAACCTAGTAGCTCAACCAAAGCGACTGACAGAATAAGTCCCAGATTTAAAATGAATATTGTAGTTTATCTGTAAATCGAACTCTAAATAGTAGTGCTCCAGCATGGCTACAGTCCAGTGTCTGAAAAACGTAGAAGAGTATACAAGCGTGAATCCACCACCTTAACCACTAAGCTGTACTCCTTCACCCTAAGCAACCTTAAATTATTAAAGTATTTTGTAAGACATTTTCACCTTCCTTGATCTTTGAATCTTGTTGCTAACTCACATTAACCCTAACATATTCCAATTCCCTCTGCAGTTACTGACATTGCAATTTACAAAATTTATACCATTATTCATTCATGTCCATGGATTTATTTGGCTTACATATTGACCCAAAATTTTGAGAAAAAAAAAAAGGCCACGCATTAGACATGTGAAGGTAAATGATTGAACAAACTCTTTCAACAGCTCTAGGATTATAATTTATCTTTAAAAGATCATATATTCCTTTCATCAGTTAGCTCTTAAAACCTCTAAGATCATAAATTTAACTTTGAAAAAAGCCCTTGCTTCCACAAACTGGCTATTAACAGCTCTAGGATTATAAAATTAATTTTGAATGAGATCCATTACTTTCGCTAACTGATTTTAAATTCTCTTCTAAAAGTATTGTCTTCATTTTCGAATTTGAACTAGCTTATGTTATTCAAGATATCACTTTTAAACAATGTGGCGAAAGTGTTAGTCTTCTAAATATAAAAAATAATCTCACTTAAAAATAAAATAATAATGAAATTATTGTATACAGTGCTCAGGTGCACCACAACTTGTCAGAAAGAGCATATAAAGTACATGCAGTAATGTAGAAATGTCTGGAAAGCGAACAATGTATGAGTCAGATACATGCTTGTGTGTGTATGGAGGGGAGAAAATCAAGTGTAGTGTTGGCGAATCTCAGGAAGCATAGAAGTTTTGAAGGATGCAGTGCTCCGACAACTAACAACTGATGCCGGCAGTTTGTTCCATGCTTCAGCAACTCTCAGCGTGAAAAAATGTTTCCTGAAGTCATGGGAGCTGTGCTTAATCAAGTTTGTTTCTTTTTTCAGTGTTCATTGCATTGCAGGCATGAAACTCTGAGTGTTTAATATACAGAACACTCTCCAGAGAAAATTTCTCTCTCTTAATGTTTATTCTCTCTTCTCCCTGTGTTTTCTACTCCTACTATTGTGGCTCACTCTTCAGAGTTAGTTGGTTGTGTGCCACTTCAACTCAAGTAGTACTGACTCTTTTCATCTCTCCTTCTTACATCACACATTTTGTGTCCAATCCCCAAAACCCTCAATTAGACTCTACATGCAAACCTTCCATCCCAGAATGTGATCCTTTCAAATTGTCTTTGTATACTCTTTACTCTTTTACTTGTTTCAGTCTGTGGACTGCAGCCATGCTGGAGCGCGGCCTTTAGTCGAGCAACTCAACCCCGGAACTTATTCTTTGTAAGCCTATTACTTATTCCATCGGTCTCTTTTGCCGAACCGCTAAGTGACGGGGACATAAACACACCAGCATCGGTTGTCAAGCAATGCTAGGGGGACAAACACAGACACACAAACACACACACACACATATATATATATATATACATATATACGACGGGCTTCTTTCAGTTTCCGTCTACCAAATCCACTCACAAGGCTTTGGTCGGCCCGAGGCTATAGTAGAAGACACTTGCCCAAGGTGCCATGCAGTGGGTTTGAACCCGGAACCATGTGGTTGGTAAGTAAGCTACTTACCACACAGCCACTCCTGCGCCATATCATTTTTCTATGAGTGACTGAGTGTTTCTTATGGTACCAGCACCAGTTGATGTTGCTATGCTGCTTGCAAGACTGATCAGGGCATAGTAGATAGGGAGGTGGCATTATTTTAGAAGATCAGTGGTTAAAGTATGAAAGAAGGGGGCCTGAACAGAACAGGTTTCTTGCTTAAGGGGAGCTACATGGTTACAGATACTAAAAAAGAGAGGGTAGGAGTTACCAGGGGTGGAGCTGAAGTGACAGACAAATTAGTAGTTTTAGTAATAGCTGTCAGGGAGGACCCTTAAGTTACAAGATGATTAGAAGCAAGTGAGAGCAGAAGTACTGAGATTTTGTATGGGTAGAAGTTGTAAGTGTGTAGGGAGATTATGAAATGGTTAGAGGCTGGAAATAGGTTTGAGAGTGGTTATAATGAAGAACAGGCATTGAGGAATATTAAGTAGGAAAGGTAGGATAACTGTAGAAGTTAGGTAAGGTTGAGGGGTTGAATAACTTCAAATCTTTCCTACAAGTCTTGACTTGTAACAATTTAAGCAGACATAATATTTTCAAATTTTGGTATACGATCTGCAATTTTAGGGTGTGGATATAATTGATTACATTGACCCCAAGATCTTTGGCAAATATGCCGTGCTTGAGAAGATCCATCAAGCCAAGTGAAATCATAGTCGTGGCAGATACTGGTGTCACACAACTGGACCCATGCCTGTGGCACATAAACGCACCCATTACACTCTTTGAATAGTTGGTGTTAGAAAGGGCAACCAACCATAGAAACCATGTCAAATTAGACTGGAGCCTGGTACAGCCCCTCAGCTTACCAGCTGTGATCAAAACATCCAGCCCATGTCAACATGAACAACGGATGTTAACTGATGTGGATGATGATGACCCCCAGTACATGACTGTTACTTATTTTATCTACCCTGAAAAGATGGAAGTTGACCTCAATTGAATTTGAAATCAATATGTAACAACCTAGAAAAAGTACTACTAAGCATTTTATTCAACCGGTTTATAATTTTGTCAGCTTACCATTTTAAAGCAATCATATGTGTCTTTAAGATATTGTGCATTAGCCATGGGCAGTACTCCTTCTCCATATCCAGCAGGTAAGACTAAAAATACTAACAAACCTAAAGTATGTGAGTTGGCACATGGAGAAGTTTGCTAAGACTTTGAAAAATACTTACAATCATCTAAGGAAGTAGTTAATTAGTGTTAATTTATTATACGTAGACAGAATGGAGAATATTGTATTATTCTGTAGCATATTTAATGTAATGCTCTTGAATAATATTGTATTGCATATTTAATGTGGTGAGCATGTACAGTACATTTTATGCAGTTGGCATTTATGATATTGTACATATTCTTAGTGAATCACTTGTATATATTCTTCTCACTCCATTGGTAAGTAAGATGAAATCTGTCTTTTTCTTTTTTCTTAAGAGAATATCTAATACGACCAAATTATAACCAGTCTTGTCTCCCATATTTGCCAAAATGATAAAAATAATATCATTCATTGGACAAATTATATATTTTCATCACCAGTTACTTATTTCTAATCAAAAATATACTTCATCATCATCATTGGTTTTTAGGATTACTTTTCTCTGCTTGCATGCACCAGAGGTAGTTCATCAAGGCTGATTTGTCTGTGGTTCGATGACCATCTTGTTGTTTGTTGTTTGTTCCTTCTCGAGCTATGCCTGGCTCATAAGGGCCGGTTTCCCGGTTTCTTGGCGCATAGGTTCCCCACCTGGATGGGACGCCAGTCTATCGAAGGTGAGCACAAGATGCAGGAGGAAAGAGTGAGAGAAAGTTGTGGTGAAAGCGTCAGCAGAAGTTTGCCATTACCTTCGGCCAGAGCCGCGTGGAGCTTAGGTGTTTCCCTCATAAACACACACATTGCCCGGTCTGAGATTCGGACCCGCGAACCCTCGACCACGAGTCCGCTACTCTAACCACTAGGCCATGTGCCTCCACACATGACCATCTTGTCACCAAACCTCACCTGTTTCCAAGTCATACGATATTTCCCCATTGTTGAACATGTTAGAAATGAAGGAAACTGCTTATATGATGGCAAAAGTTGATAATTGCTACCACACAAATTCAAAACAAGGGTACACCTGCATTCACACACATACGCCCCACCCACATGCACACATGCATATATATATCTTTTATTTGTTTCTATTATAAAACTGTGGCCATGCTGGGGCACTGCCTTGAAGAATTTTTAGTCAATGAATCGACCCCAATACTTATATTTTTGTTTAAAACATAAGTACCAGGGTTGATTCATTCAAATATATAGATATATAATTCATTCATGTATATTCTTATATAGTTCATTCATACATATATATATAATTCATTTATGTATATATACGTATGTAATTCATTTATATATATATATATATATATATATATATATATATATATATAGTTGTCAGTTCTACAAGACTGGCTCCCGTGTAGGTAGCATGTAAAAACACTTTTTGAGCGTGGTTGTTACCAGAACTGCTTGATTGGCCCTAAAAAGCACCCACTACACTCTCGGAGTGGTTGGCATTAGGAAGAGTATCCAGCTGGAGAATCTTTGCCAGATCAGATTGAGCCTGGTGCAGCCGCTGGCTCACCAGTCCTCAGTCAAACTGTCCAACCCATGCCAGCAAAGCAGACGCTAAACGATGACGATGATGATGATGAAATATATATATATATTACACTGACAGAGATAGGTGCGTTTAACCCAAGGTGTTACGAGCTGCTAATAAGGATTAAGATGGACTACATCACAACTCAAATTCATGGTCTGGCTATGTATGCTGGAGACTTACCTCCCTTTGTCAGTCACTTAAGACAGTATGTCTGTGGCTTTGAGTTAACTTAACTCTTATCTTTAGCAAAAGCAGTGCTAGTCAGTACCCTCTGTCACTTTTGTGACCTATATTAATCTTGCCTTTAGGTTCTAATTGCTAAGATACCCTTTTTAATTTGTACATATATATATATATATATATATTAATCAATATAAGGCAAGCAAAAAATTCAACAGAAATTTTTTTTCACCACCAGCGGTCTAGTGAGAAAGAAAAAATAGTCAAAAGACTATATAATATACATTCAACAATAATATTAAGGAATGGCCTTAAAAGGCCATTCAACTCACTAAAACGAGCAACTAAACTCAAACCGCTAAATAGTAGTAATTCAGAAATCAAAGGAAAATTTATTGTTGAATATATATATATATATATATATATGTATGTGTGTGTGTATGTATATGTACAGGGGTCAGTCAAAATAATGTAAAAACCTTAAAATTTCAAACAAATTTATCTTAATATGAATTAGGACCACCTTTGTCACTAGTTACAGCTTAAATTCTATGAGGCATGGACTCGTACAAAGTTTGAATTGTTTCCAAAGGAATTTTGTTCCATTCTTCAGCTAAAACAGTCTCCAATTCTTGTAGTGATGATGGTGGAGGTTATCAACTTCTTACTTGTTTTTCTAAAGTGCACCATAAATGTTCAATAATATTGAGATCTGGGGACTGTGGTGGCCAGACAAGATGTTCAACTTCACTAGAATGTTCCTCTTGCTATTCAGTGACAACTATAGCAGTGTGGATTGATGCATTATCATCCTGAAAGATTGTGTTTCCCTCCAGAAACAGTTCTGCAAATATAGGATGAATTTGATAAGATAAAATGCTTAAAGAGTCTTGACTATTAATTCTGCCATGAGGTGGGGAAACCATTGGGCCAGTAAATTTCCAAGATATAGCCCCACCCCAAGATCATCACAGATCCTCCTCCGTGTTAAACAGTTGGAAGAAGACAGTCTGGGTTAAATGCTTCTTTCGGTTGTCACCACATGTATACTTGGCCGATGGATGGAAATAGGGTAAAGGATGACTCGTCCAAGAAAATAACATTCTTCCACTGCTCTAGGGACCAATTCTGTAGATTTTTACTCCATTCTAAATGCTTTGCAATGTTTGTTTTTGAATGTTGTCATTTTCTTATTGCAGCCCTCCCATGAACAGTTGTAGTGGGAGCTGGGTTTTCGAGGTGGTTATTAAGCTCTGACAATAATTCTGAGAGCTGTACATTTGTGATCATTTCTAACAATTTGCATAAGAGTCTGACAGTCCCTATCTGAAAGTTTCGGATTTCTTTAGGAGTTTTGATTTGATGAGGAGTTTTTTCCCTCTTTCACAAAGGCTGACATTACTTTCAAGATGGTACTTCTTGATACAGCAAACATTTCAGCTGTTTTCATTATGCAAGTGCTTGCCATAAGAGTACCAACAAGTTGACCTCTTTGAAAAAGTTGAGTGGAAAGATCTGTCAAATTAATGAATTTTAATTACGTTTTTCTGATGATGTCTGAAAAGAAACAGGAATTTTAGCTAAACATGAAGCAACACTAATAATAAATCAAAAAGCATAAAAATAAACAAGCTTTTGGCAGTTTTATAGCTACTTCAAAATTATGATGCAATGATGCTAGGTGTTTCCATTATTTTGTCCAACCCCTGTATGCACACACACACACACATATTTAACCCATTCATATATACACATATATTTCATTCTTATCAATACATATCTAAACACACTTCACTACCCGTTTCTCATACACGATTTCAGATGGCCCAAAGCTATTGTAAAAGACATTTGCTCAAGGTTTCTTACGTGTGGTTGGGAAGCAAACTTCTTAACCACAAAGCCACTTAATTATTTCTTATTAGGTATGTATACCTCTCAGCATAACCATTTCCAATTAGCTATATGCAACACTCAATGCATAATAATAATAATAATAATATAATAATAATAATAATAATTGTGTACAGTGCTCAGGTGCACTACAACTCATCTAAAGTGTATATATAATCAGGTGTAGTTTCGGCGGATTTCGGAAAGCATGAGGGCCTTAAAAGATGCAGTGTCATGGCAGTCAACAACTGACGCAGGCAGTTTATTCCATGCTTCAGCAACTCTGAGCGTGAAAAAATGTTTCCGAAAGTCATGGGAGCTGTATTGTTTTCTGACTTTGTAGGCATGTCCACGTGTGTTAGACACATGGAGATCAAAAAGGTGTTCAGTGTTGTTGTTGGTGAGGTGGTTGATAACTTGTGGGTGTTTACCAAGTCCGTCGCCAAATGCCGGAGCTTCAGTGAATCCATGCCCAGGGAAACAAGGCGCTCAGAATATGGTAGGTGTCTGATGGAGGGTATGCGTTTGGTTGCACGTCTCTGGACAGATTCCAGGAGGTCAATGTTCTGTGCAAGATAGGGGTTCCAAACTGATGATGCGAATTCCAAGTGTGGTCGTACCATAGCTGTATACAGTTTTAAATAGATGGCTGGAGAGCGGCTAACAAAAGACCTGCTGAGTGATGCTAAGACACCCTCGGCCTTCCTGACAATCTTAGAGATATGCTTTGACCAACGCAAATCACTGCTGACAGTGATGCCTAGGTCACGCTCGCAAGAGGATTTTTTGATATCAGTGTTGTGGAGGGAGTATGTGAACGCAGGGTTTTTTCTCCCAAAATGCATGGTGGTACACTTGTCCACAGCCAGTTTCAGTTGCCAGTCTGTGATCCATTGCTGCATTGTGTCTAGGTCTGATTGCAGGAAAGAGTTGTAGACATCAGGATCTGTCCTCTTGATTTCAAGGTACAGCTTGATGTCGTCTGCATATTTCAATACTGTGGCATTCTTAAATTGGCATCTATGTCGTTAATGTATGCCACAAACAAGAGGGGACCAAGGACAGATCCCTGTGGTACACCCGATGACATCTCATATGGTGTAGAGTGCTGTCCTAGAACTGTGACTACCTCCTTTCGGCTGAGGATGAAGGATTTCAACCAGTTAAAAAGGTCATCCCCCACACCCATTGCAGAGAGTTTTTCACCATAAGCCTTTTGTGTGGCACAGAGTTGAAAGCCTTAGCAAAGTCAAGATAGACAACATCCACCCATGAGCCACTGTCAGTAATCTGAGTAATGTCCTCAAGGAACTCGACAAGCTGGTCACTGCAGCTGGAGTTAGGGACAAATCCATATTGTGAGGGTCGGATGAGACTGTGAGAGCTCCAGAAGTTCCAGAGTGTTTCTCTGACACCACGATTCCATCAGTTTTGCAATACAGCTAGTGAGACTGACTGGGCGATAGTTGACAGGTGATGTGCGGTCACCCTTTTTGAACAGAGGAATGACACTGGCAGTTTTCCACTGCTCCGGAGTAGCACCATTGTTGAGACAGTACTGGGAGAAAATAGAAAGCTGTTGTAAAAGGAGTGCCTGCCACGTTTGAGAAGCAGGTATGTAACTCCATCGAGACCAGGGGAGGCATAGTTGCGCTTATTTTGAAGGTGACGTCGCAGCATTGCAGGTGTAAATTCCATAGTTGTTATGGAGTTTGCTGTTAGTGATGGTGAAGATGGTACATTTTGACTTTCAACAGTGAATATGTTTGCATAGCACTCGGCAATGAGTTCTGCGCATTCTTGGGGTCGTCAGTGATCTGGTTTGTGTGAGGATTGCGAAGAGGGGCCACTGGAGAGTGAGGTCTCTGCTTTGAGTGCACATATTTCCAGAAAACCTTGCTGTCAGGATTGGCTGCTATGCACTGTTCAAATTCAAGCACTGCTTTTTTTGTCACTTGCTTGAGATGGTTGGAGGATTTATTCCGCTTCTTCCTGTTGGTGTCTGATTTATGCAACCTGTATTCCCGTTCAGCAGTCCGACGTTCCCTCCTGGCAAGTCGGACCGCTGAAGTTTCCCAAATTGCCCTTTTGGGGCGGTTCTTCTTTTTTTTTTACGTGGCACTGATGCTGCACTGCTGCCATATTGAGTCCAGGATACTCTGGAGTATAGTATTCACATCTCCAGAGTTGTAGAATTCACGCCAGTTTGGGTGCTGTAGTTCAGTGTGGTACAGGTTCCAATCTGCTCTCTTCCAATCGAAGGAAGCAGATTGGAGATGGTTCAGTTTTTGTTGCCCGCAAGAGCCAGATTGGCGATGATCATAGCATGATCAGAGTCACCTAGAGGTTCCTCCGTAGTGCAATTGATAACCGCTTCAGGAGTTGTGGTGAAGAGCAGGTCCAAGGTGTTGTCGCCTCTTGTTGGAGAGGTGACTACTTGTGACCAGTTTGAGTCCAGCACAAGCTCAACAAAATCGTTTGCACTCTGTGGCCAATGGAAGGTCTCCCAATCGATCTCAGGATGATTGAAATCGCCTGCAATAAACACATAAGTGGCTGTTTTCCTGGCAGCAGCTCGGAGGACATTGCAAAGCTGTGTGTCCCGATGGTAACTTGGGGGACGATAAACAACGCCAGCAGAGTGTTGACATGGTCATACGCACGTCACAGAAAAAAACTTCTTCTTGTGATTCGTTCAAATCGGCACAAGGAATTACCAAAAAATTTGGACGAACGTAGACCATCACACCACCACCACGGCGGTTAGTGCGGTCCTTACGGAAGAGGTTGTACCCCGTAATGTTGAAAACCCCATCACAGAGTAAGGAATGCGCCCATGTTTCCGTGACAGTGATGAAGTCAGGGTCAACACTTCTGACGTAGGCGTTGAACAAATGTATTAAATATCTTAACAACCAACTTAACTATTATTTTTCATACAAAATGGCATCTCTGAATAATTAATGTCAGGGATTTGGATTAAAAGAAAATATCTATGGATGTAGATTTGAATAAGCAATTTCTTTCATTGATTGGTTGAAATGCATGTAATCCCAGCAGTACTAGACAAAATGGTTTGCAGCTTAATGTACCAGGCCATCAGAATGTCTTTATGACAAGCTGTAATGCTTGTACTTAAAACCAGTCAAGTTATAAATGCTGGAGCCATTACAATTTTGCTGAATATTTGAAAATGGCAAACTAAACATCAAATTATCAAAAATACAAAAACGAAATAGAGATGGAAAAATCTCTCTTGGATTCCTCCATGTACTTAAATCAATCCCTGATGGGGATTTCAGCTAATATTATTCTTCCATTTATTGAGGATAGTTAGAAAAAATATTTACGTTGTATATACCTCCTAACTATAATGTATGTATCTGTATCTGCTTGTAAGGCAGCTGCATGTATATGTGTGTGTCTGTATCTATCTATTTATCTATATATCTATCTATCTATCTATCTATCTATCTATCTATCTATCTATCTATCTATCTATCTATCTATCTATCTACCTACCTATCTATCTATCTATCTATATATATATATATATATATATATCCTTAAATCCTTATATATATATACACACACACAGACATACATATATATATACACATGTATATATGTATATGTCATGGACACATACACACACACATATATGCACATGCACACACGTGTTATACATATATATATATGTGTGTGTGTGTGTGTGTGTGTACACACATACATATTTGCACATGTATATATATATATATATATATATATATATATATATATATATATCGAGAGACAGAGAGAGACAGAGATTACATAATGTTTAATATTTTCTATAGATTTCAAGATATTGTGTGCATCTATATTTATATATCTGAAGAATTTATTGGTATGTGTATTTGTGTGATTTTATACATAAATTTTATACATATGAAGAACTCTATGAGTAAATAATGAAGTAAATTCATACAGAGATGTGTATGTATGTATATATGTGTCTATGTATGTAAAAATGTATATGAATACATCCACAAATAGGTAGACCTATGGAGTGCATAAAAGGGTTATATATATAAAATACATACTAATATATATATATATATATATATATATATATATATATATATATCCATATAAGAACAAGATTTTGCTTATAAGCTCTCAGATCTACATTTCTGTAAGTTACAAAAGATGGAATTTGTGAGTTCACATACATTCATACATACATATAGACATACAAACATACATACATGCATGCATACATGCATACATACATGCATGCATACATATATGCATACATACATACATACATTCATTTTTATATAATACATACATACATAATACATGCATACAAGCACACATACATACATTCATATACACAAACATACGTACATACATAATACTTGCAGACATGCATATATACATACATACAGACATACATAATACATGCATACATACATACATACACACAAACACACATACATGCATACATACATACATACATACATACATGCATGCATACATACATACATACATACATACATACATACATACATACGTACATACGTACATACGTACATACGTACAAACATACATACATACATACATACATACATACATACATACATATATACATACATACATATTCAGTGAAAGACTGCTACTTGATTTCAATCAAAGTCATCTTTTGATTGTTGTCTTAAAGCAGTATGGTTATTGTATGGTTTTGTTAATCCTGCTCAGGACCTCCTACACACTCTTGCACAGATGTGGTTACAATGTATGCCTCTTGCTGCAGCTGTTCAGAGAATTGCCACCCATGATAAAACATGCTAAACAGGCGCAGGAGTGGCTGTGTGGTAAGTAGCAGCTAACCAACCACATGGTTGCGGGTTCAGTCCCACTGCGTGGCATCTTGAGCAAGTGTCTTCTGCTATAGCCCCGGGCCGACCAATGCCTTGTGAGTGGATTTGGTTGACGGAAACTGAAAGAAGCCTGTCGTATATATGTATATATACATATATATATGTGTATGTGTGTTTGTCCCCCTAGCATTGCTTGACAACTGATGCTGGTGTGTTTACGTCCCCGTCACTTAGCGGTTTGGCAAAAAGAGACCGATAGAATAAGTACTGGGCTTACAAAGAATAAGTCCCGGGGTCAATTTGCTTGACTAAAGGCGGTGCTCCAGCATGGCCGCAGTCAAATGACTGAAACAATAAAAGAGTAAAAGAGTATTATTCCATTATGGAATTTTTCATTGATGGGTTTGCCTTTTGTGCCAAAACCCACCAATAATATGCAACACATTGAAGAAAAGTTATAAAAAATCAGGTGATGTTTGCACTTGGAATTCTTTAAAGTAAGGAAAGGGCCAATCTCAGTTTCTATATGATGTAGGCATTTTCCTAAAAAAGAACATGTCTACATCATTGGATTCAAATGCAGTCACTGATGTTACTTAAGAGTGCAACTTCTAGACAAATGTCTAAGCAAGAATAAATGGTCTCTTACATACAATCATATATGCATACACCCACACACGTATGTATGTATGTATGTATGCATGTATGTAAGGTGGCGAGCTGGCAGAATCGTTAGCACGTCGGGTGAAATGCTTAGCGGTATTTTGTCTGCCGCTACGTTCTGAGTTCGAATTCCGCCGAGGTTGACTTTGCCTTACATCCTTTCGGGGTCGATAAATAAAGTACCAGTTTCGCACTGGGGTCGTTGTAATCGACTTAATCCCTTTGTCTGTCCTTGTTTGTCCCCTCTATGTTTAGCCCCTTGTGGGCAATATATAATAATAATGTATGCATGTATGTATGCATGCATGTATGTATGCATGTATGTATGTATGTATGTATGTATGTATGTATGTATGTGTGTGTATGTATGTATGCATGCATGTATGTATGTATGTATGCATGTGTGTGTGTACATGTGTGTGTGTATATACATATATATATATATATATATATATATATGTATATATGTGTGTGTGCATGTGCTTGTGTGTATATATATATATGTGTGTTTGTACATGTGCTTGTGTGTATATACATATATGTATACATATATATGTGTGTGTGTGTGTGTATATATATATATATGTGTGTGTGTTTGTATGTATGTGTTTGTATATATACCAGGTGTGATATATATACATTTAACTTTTATTTAAACATTATAATTACCCATTATTCAAACATAAATTGACACATTCTTATTCACAAAATTAGTTGCAAATGTTGTATAATGTTTCCTAACATTCTTTTATTTTATTGTTTACCCTTAATTAAAAATGGCAGCTGAAACTAAATGTGAATAAATTATAGCAATGAAAATGGCTTTCATAAAGAATTGTGAAGTGAAAATTGCTAGTATAATGAATTAAGGACTAGGGTGAAAGCATATGTGGCCATTTCGAATTGTAAATATGTATAAAATATTGTCAATAAATATAGCAATCAATCTGTAGACTATTCATTAACCAAGACTTAAATCTTATTTTATGATAAAATGAATATTGGATAAACATATATGTCACACCTGGCATATGCAGATATATATATCATATTCTTCATTATCATTGTTTAGTGTCCACTTTTCATGCTAGCATGGGTTGGACAGTTCAACTGGAGTCTGGGAAGCCAGAAGGCTGCATCAGGCCCGGTCGGATCTGGCAATGTTTCTACAGCTGGATGCCCTTCCTAACACCAACCACTCCATGAGTGTAGTGGGTGCTTTTACGTGCCACCGGCACAAGGGCCAGGGGAGGCTGGCAAACGGCCACGGACGGATGGTGCTTTTTACATGCCACCGGCACGGAGGCCAGGCAAGGCTGGCAACGGCCACAATTGGATGGTGCTTTTTATGTGCCACCGGCACGGGGGCCAGGCGAGGCTGGCAATGGCCATGTTCGGATGGTTTTCTTATGTACCACCGGCACTGGTATCACAGCTGCAATTTCCATTATATATATATATATATATATATATATATATAATATATATATATATATATAACTAGCTGTATCACCCGGCATTGCTCGGGTTTGTAAGGGAAATAACTATATAAGCATTTTTAGAGAGTTACTTCCCTTATATAATAGCGAAAAAATGCATTAAAAATGGGAAAAAAATTATGGTAAATTTTTTTTTAAATCGTAGACTCATCGTAGATATGCGCTAATACCCAGGAGGGCTCGATATGAATCACGACTATAAGATACCCGGTTTTGAGTAAACTGCACCACAAAATGTGGGAGTAGTTAGGAATCTAAATCGTAGGAGACAGACACACAACTTCACTTTTATATATAAAGATATCCATATACATACATGCATATATATAGTGTGTGTATGTAATTGTTATCATAATACAAAGATATACTTGTATATATTTATCATTGTATTATATCCATTTTCTAAGCGTGCATGCATCAGACAGGTCAGGTCAGCACAGTGTCTGTCTTATCATATTTTCTTTGCCATCCATTTCCTTTGAATTTAGCCTTTGTGACATCCACTTTCACATGTTCTCTAGTCTTTGTTTCCTGCAGGTTCCTTCTGTTTTGATCAATTGCCACTTCTTTACCAAACTTACCATCACATGTCTGTATAATCTCGGTCTTCTCTCTTGCACATTGTATCTGATTATTCTTGTACCCCTGTTTTTCTCTCTCAACTTAGTTCTGTGTTGTGATTCATACCCATTAAGTAACGCTGCACATACAGTAGAGCATTCTTGACTCATTCTCACTTTGTTCCAGCTCTCTCATATCTCTCATCTTCAGTCAGTGACCATGTTTTGCCATCAAACAACATGATACCATCAAATAATCTCAGAGAGAATTTCTTTATTGCCAGCAGAATAATAGATCTTTAAACTTTCCCCACCACATTCTTCCTCTGATAACTGCTTTTGAAACATCACCTCCACCACCAAATAGGTCACCTAGGTAACAAAGGCTATCAGCTGCATCTTTGGAACATTCCAACCATTAGAAATAATTTAGTTTGAGGTCATTTACTTCTAATTTCTCCTGTGAATCTGCTACTCATAAAGACCTTCACTATCGACATTCCTAAATTGTCTGCACACCGCTTGTACACAAATAACTTATATAAGATGCAGCGGCTGTGTGGTAAGTAGCTTGTTTACCAACCACATGGTTCTGGGTTCAGTCCCACTGTGTGGCACCTTGGGCAAGTGTCTTCTGCTATAGCCTCGGGCCGACCAAAGCCTTGTGAGTGGATTTGGTAGACGGAAACTGAAAGAAGCCTGTCGTATATATCATCATCATCATATATATATGTATATATATATATGTGTGTGTGTATTTGTGTGTCTGTGTTTGTCCCCCTAGCATTGCTTGACAACCAATGCTGGTGTGTTTATGTCCCTGTTACTTAGCGGTTCAGCAAAAGAGACCGATAGAATAAGTACTGGGCTTACAAAAAGAATAAGTCCCGGGGTCGAGTTGCTCGACTAAAGGCGGTGCTCCAGCATGGCCGCAGTCAAATGACTGAAACAAGTAAAAGAGTAAAAGAGTATATAAAATTTCAACTTACTCCTTCTCTGAAAATCAAGCATGCCAATTTTCCAAAATACAAAATCATCACTGCTTGCAGTAAGTTCTTGTAGCACTGTCTCCAGACCACTTTCTTCTTGTCGTCAGTGAGATCAAATGCTGTTATATCATTACATAATTACTTTTCCTCAACGATCTTTCCGTTCACCCTGATACCATGTAACCTAGAACACCTCACACCTCTTATCATAATGGTTTCAAATATTTTGCCACAGGAGTAGCCATTTTGAGGGAGGGGATGAATCGATTACATCGACCCCAGTGTTTCACTGGTATTTAATTTATCGACCCCGAAAGGATGAAAGGCAAAGTTGAATCAGAATGTAGCGACAAGCGAAATACCACTAAGCATTTCGTTCAGAGCGCAAATGGTTCCGCCACCTTGTCACCTTCACACCTCTTAAGGGTTTTTCCATCCGGGTTGCAGATCCGTGGAATAAGCTGCTGGATGAGATAGTGAAGATGCCAACGACCGTTCGGTTCAAAGTCTCCCTTGACCACAAGTGGCCTGAACTCTTTACATGAACTCCACCCTGTACATAACTCCATGTCCCCCTACATGGCCTTGCTTTTTGCTTTTTGAGCCAAAAAATTAACTAACTAACTAACTAATGCCAGGAAGATTTGTTAATTTATCCTTTCAGTTTCTCTCCTTCCTAAGTATACCTGAGACTATTGGTTGAAATCAGGCTGTCTCTATGATAGTAATGTATTTAGAGGGAGTCTTTGTAGTACTTGGTGGCAGAAATGCACTGAATGGTCAGTCCTAATCATTGTCAGGATAGCCTGAGTAGTCATGCATCATGGTTGGCAAGATGATAGGAGGAATAAAAGATGATACTATCTGTTATCCACTATCCGTATCAATAATTGTGCTTGCTGTAGCATCTCACATCAACTGTGATTATATAACTTTAAGACATTAGCAATAATAAAAGCAACAAAAAGGATAACTATTTGGTCTTCTCCAATGGTTTTTCACCGGTTTCACCAACATTGATTGAAACTTCTGCACTCAGTCTGCAGGATTTTCCTAAGAAATGAGAAGAATATGTCATGCTCAAAAGACAGCAAGTGTTTTATGCATATACACATGCATGCACATATATATGATACATACATACATACATATATATATATACATATAGATATATACGACGGGCTTCTTTCAGTTTCTGCCTACCAAATCCACTCACAAGGCACTGGTCGGCCCGGGGCTATAGCAGAAGACACTTGCCCAAGATGCCATGCAGTGGGACTGAATCCGGAACCATGTTTGGTTAGCAAGCTACTTACCACACAGCCACTCTTGCACCTATATATATATATATATATATATATACCATACATTTAATGTCTGTGTATGCTTGTCTTTAAACACTTAATGTATGTGATAGGTTAGGAAATATAATTTTTCACAGAAATTTCAATACCACAAGACATCATGAAAATAGTTCTTTTCCCAAAATAAATTCTATTTTGATATTCCTGTAGAATTTCTTCAATTTTTAATAAACTTTTAACTTGTGTACAGACTTATTTCAAGATCTTAGCCATTACTTCTGTCAATAGAATCTTTATACCGACATCCATTTTGTATTCTGCTCCACACAGCTCCAGTCTAAAATAGCTACATTCTGTGGGTTGTTATTGTTAATGTTATTATAGTTATTGTTGTTGTAACAGTTATTGTTGTTGTTGTTGTTGCATTGATGATTTTTAGTTTGGAAATCTTCAATTTTTTTTTTTTCCTTTCTTTGTCTTGAGCGTGTGTTTCATGTTATTTTCTTTTTTTACCCTTTATTTCTTCCTCTGCTTTACAATATCATCTTCATCCCCCTTATCCCAACCTCCTCCTCCTCCTGCTTCTTCTTCTTCTCCTTCTTCTACTACTTCTTTTTCTTCAACTATTTCTTTTTCTTCTTCTTCTTTTCTTCTTCTTCTACTTCTACCTCTTCTTCTTCTTCTTCTTCTTCTTCTTCTTCTACTTCTACCTCTTCTTCTTCTTCTTCTTCTTCTTCTTCTTCTTCTTCTTCTTCTTCTTCTTCTTCTCTTCTTCTTCTTCTACTTCTACCTCTTCTTCTTCTTCTTCTTCTTCTTCTTCCTTTTCTTCTTCTTCTTCTTCTTCTTCTTCCTTTTCTTCTTCTTTCATCTTCTTCTTCTTCTTCTTCTCCTCCTCTTTTTCCTTCACCTTCTCCTCTGCCTCCGCCTCTCCTTTTCCTTTTCACCTCTATTTCCTTGTCTCCTCTTCCTAACCTTTTTACCCTCTTTCTCACCTCCTCACACTCTTCCTCTCCTTCTCTCCTTCTTTCTTGCCTTCTTTTCCTTCTTATCCTCCTGTTTTCTTTGTAACTTTTACCATTCCTTATTTCTAATTTATGCTCTCCATCCTCTTCATTCCTATCTCTCTTCTTTATGCTCTCCATCATCCACCACTTCCCTTCGCTTCTCCCCTACTTCTTCATTCACTTCTTTCTTTCTATCTTCCTCTTCCCCCACCCTTTATTCTACAACTAACCCCACCTTCTTTCCACAGTACAGATCTATATGTGCAACAGAGGGGCATGTTTAAAGGAAATACAATTTTTCTTTTCTTTTTAAATCATGCACACAGTTACATTCTTCCACTCACACAATCACAAATACAACTCTGCTCACTCATGTACATACAGACACAACCATGCACCTTTATAAACACATGCATAAATTCACACATGCACAGGCAATCATGCATATACACAGATATGCCCTTTGAGATACATGCAATTATACAAATATTCACATATATGCTAGCACATGCTAACTCCCAAATTTTCACACAATCACATACATGCACACATATATATATATACAATTACACGAAAAAGAAAGATAGCATTTCTCTCACTAACTGTGCATGTGTGGAAGTTAAACTAAATGTGCAGTAGTTTAACGGAACTGGTTAGACAGTGCAATTAAAGAAGTAAACCCATACCCATTTTCCACCCTTTTCTTTTCTTTAGTTAAATTTTTAGCACAAAATTGTGATGTATGTATGTTTGCATGTAGACATATTTGGTATGTGTACTGATATTTATATATATATATATGTATTTATATATATATACATATATATATGTATGTGTATATATATATATATATATATATATAAATATAAATATAAATATAAGTATGTATGTATGTATGTATATGCATATATATGTATATGCATACACACACACACATGCCTCTAGTGCATTGAATTTTTAGTGTGAAACCCGTTGGTAAGATCTGCCATAATGGATGTATAATAATGTACATTTCAATTAATATATATATATACATATATGTATTTATGTATGTATATATATGTGTGTGTGTGTGTATGCATATATAAATAGATAGATATAGATATATACATACACACATACATTGCTAATGCATATCTTTATAGTAATTGTTATCGTGGTTTGGGGGCATCATCATCATCATCATCGTTTAACATCCGCTTTCCATGGGTTGGATGGTTTGACTGAAGACTGGTGAGCCAGATGCCTGCACCAGGCTCCAATCTGATCTGGCAGAGTTTCTACAGCTGGATACCCTTCCTAATGCCGAACACTCTGAGAGTGTAGTAGGTTCTTTTATGTGCCACCAGTACGAGGGCCAATCAGGCGGTACTGTCTGAAGAATCTGCTACTTGTATACAAATTTTAAATTATCTATTGTGCCTGTAAAAATGTGAACTTGCTAACCACCTTATTATTATTGTAAATAACAGTAATAATACTACTTTATATATATATATATATATATAGATATAGATATAGGTATATAAATATATAAATATAAATATATATATGCATGTGAGTATGCCTAAGTAAATGTTGGACCAGATTTTCAGATTTCATTTTAAAACTGGGTAGACAGTATATACTTGTAGAAGTGAAATGTATCTATCTTATGTTAAAGCTTGCAATCTTCTGGTTAGTGTATTCAACAGTAACATAGCATTTGATATTTTAATAAAGGAATGTGTTTCTGACAGGCAAATTTTGTTTGTATTGCTTAAGTTTCTGATAAACTGACACAAATAGAAAGCATTATTCACATGCAACAAGCACACATCTTTAGTCCTAGCTTTGCTTCATAAATGTAAAATAAGGAACAGACGTGATCAGAATGCTTGTTATCATGTGTCTGCTCCATTCCAGTTGGTCTGGAGTTTCAGCCAGAACAGCAAGAACAATGCATACAGATTACACCAGTAGACATGCAACTTGTTGGAAATAGCTGCCAAATCACCTTCAAGTCACACCCTGTTGTTTTAAAAAGAAAACATGGAACAATATGCACCAGCTGGTTCAAACTATTTTCTCAAATACATGCACACACTCATCCACATATATGCATGTATATGTGTGTATATATATATATATATATATATATATACACACACATATATATAAGTATGAATATACATAGCTGATGTACACGAAGTACACGAAGTACACGAAGTACAATTACTGCTATCTTACTGGATAGTAAAATTACTTTTTGTAATATTTATATATTTTTTGTATATATATATATACACACACATATATATATATATATATATATATATATGTATTGACTTGACACTGTGTAAACAAATGCCTCTATCATGCAAACAGTATCTTTCATTCCTAATCTTCTGTGAAAACATGGGTAAATATTACCTTGGAAACAGCTGAGAGTTTGTGTCAAGAAGGGCATCCGGTTGTAGAAAATTAGAAAATCCACCTGGACGAAATTCTATGTAACCCATGCGAACATGGAAAAGCATGTGTTAAAATGATGATGATTATTATTATGCACACTCTCTCTCTCTCTCACACACATACACACATACACCTCTCTCACACATGTATATATACAGTCATAACATATAAAACACCCAAGTATATTGCAATGTCTACTTTATGTTATTCTTCATATGAAGAACATCTTCCAACTGAAACAGAAGAACAGAATGTCAACTCAATATAAAATTGGACAAACTGTCTGAAGAATCTGCTACTTGTATACAAAATTAGAAATTGTTAATAATATTGGTATTCTGAGAATTCTACCAATTCCAAACATTGGAATTCTCTCCTCACAACAGATGAATATTATAAATATTTTGAACTTTATTAAATTGATTTTTCCTGATGCTATCCTCTCCATCCTAAATCGTCATGAAATTTAGAATTTAACTCTCTGTGATATCGACTGTTAAGTTAAATAAGTGCAAAAGTCTTTATCCCAGACCTGTCACAGAGGTTATTCAGATAATATCATTAATATTGATTATGAAGTATCACTTTCAACCTAAGTGTATCATGTGATGGAGTGCTCTTATTAAGTATCTATTTGAAACTTACACTCAATTTCACATGAAGACTGGATAGGACCCCTCCTGTCTAGGTTCATCAGGTTTTCTTTGTAATTTCTAATTTCTGTGCCAATCATAGGCACAGGTGTGGCTGTGTGGTAAATAGCTTGCTTACTAACAACATGGTTCCGGGTTCAGTCCCACTGCGTGGCACCTTGGGCAAGTGTCTTCTACTATAGCCTCGGGCTGACCAAAGCCTTGTGAGTGGATTTGGTAGATGGAAACTGAAAGAAGCCCGTCGTATATATATATATATATATAATAATAATAATATTAGGGAGTAAATCCAAACTTACAGTGGTTTTATCTCTAATTTAATATATATATATATATATCTTTATATATATATTTGTCCCCCCAACATCACTTGACAACCGATGTTGGTGTGTTTATGTCCCCGTAACTTAGCGGTTTGGCAAAAGAGACTGATAGAATAAGTACTAGGCTTACAAAGAATAAGTCCTGGGGTCGATTTCTTCGATTAAAGGCGGTGCTCCAGCATGGCCACAGTCAAATGACTGAAACAAGTAAAAGAGTAAAAGAGAGAAAAGAGAATGTCTTTCCACTCCCATTCTGATGTTCACATCTTTGTGACTAAGAATAATCGTGTAAATCTTTTCATAATTGTTTGTGGGGATCCATCAGTGTTTGAGTTCTCAGTGATTAGAGTACATGTGATTGCACAGTCCAAAACCGAAAGCCTACAGGCACTCATAGGTATCGCAACAATATATCGAAGCACTCCGTCGGTTACGACGATGAGGGTTCCGGTTTATCCGAATCAACGGAACAGCCTGCTCGTGAAATTAACGTGTAAGTGGCTGAGCACTCCACAGACGCGTGCACCCTTAACGTAGTTCTCGGGAATATTCAGCGTGGCACAGAGAGTGACAAGGCCAGCCCCTTGAAATACAGGTACAACAGAAACAGGAAGTAAGAGTGAGAGAAAGTTGTGGTGAAAGAGTACAGCAGGGATCACCACCATCCCCTGCCGGAGCCTTGTGGAGCTTTTTAGGTGTTTTCACTCAATAAACACTCACAACGCCCGGACTGGGAATCGAAACTGCGATCCTATGACTGTGAGTCCGCTGCCCTAACCACTGGGCCATTGCACCTCCAATCGCAACAATAGTCTGTTGACTGGATTGAGGTGTATGTTGTCCTGTGTTGTCTTTCTCTGGCAGCGTGATGCCATTGCTAGTCCTCTTCAAAGGCTGTTGCTGCTCATGAGATGAAAGACCTCCACACTGATCTGTCTGCAGAAGAGTCTTTGAGTTTACGTAGACTAATGCCGTTCCATTTGAGGTTGCTAATAGACATAAAATCAAGTGTTTTGGTCAATCAGTGCCAACCTAGAGCTAAGCAACAAGACAACAAAAACAACAAATAATTGGAAGCTGTTTTCAGCTAAAATTCTTCACTGTTCAATTACAGCACACACAAAACAGTGCCAAAACTTCCATATACTTAAAAACAGCAGCCACAGGTGTCTACTTAAAATTATGTGTCCCATTCTGCTTCTTGTGTGAACAAAAGCCAATAACAAAACACCTGTAGTATATCTCAGTTACCTAAAATACTTGTTAGATGCTAATAAATAATGTCAATAGTAAACAACTTCAGAATGTATAAAATACAACTCAGACTTGTGTAGTTAAATAGAACTAATCAAAAGCCAATGTGAGATAGTTATAGAATACTAGCATATCGCCCGGCGTGCTCAGGTTTGTAAGGAAATAACTATAAAGCATTTTTAGAGATTATAGCCAAAAATAGCCAAAAAATGGAAAAAAAAATGATGGTAAATTTTTTTTTGAGAGTAATAAAAGGTTGAGTTGCGTCCCCTAGACAGTCTGTGGTTTGTTTTTTTTTATTCTCGACCCCATGTCGAATTATCGATTTTTTTCAGAACTGGGGGAACTTTTCAAAATTTTCGCTGCGTTTTTTTGATTATGACATTGGGCTATGTGTGTGTCAAGTTTCATCAGAATCGGTTGAAAGCCGGTCAGGTGAGGGTACGAGAAAACAGACACACAGAAACACGCACAGACAACTGACCGTTTATATAGAGAGGAGATAGCAAATGTAACTTATGGATGTTAAAATTAACAGCATATGGATGAGCTAAAGAAGAAGAAGAAGAAGGAGAAGAAGGAGAAGAAGGAGGAAGAGGAGGAGGAGGAGGAGGAGAAAGAGAAGAAGAGAAAGGAGAGAAGAAGGCGGAGGAGGAGAAGAAGAAGAAGAAGAGGAGGAGGAGAAGAAGAGGAGGAGAGAGAAAGAAAGAGAAGAAGAAGAAGAAGAAGAAGAAGAAGAAGAAGAAGAAGAAGGAGAAGAAGGAGAAGAAGAAGAAGAAGCAGCAGAAGAAGAAGAAGAAGAAGAAGAAGGAGAAGAAGAAGGAGAAGAAGAAGGAGAAGAAGAAGAAGAAGAAGAAGAAGAAAAAGAAGAAGGAGGAGGAAGAGGAGGATAAGGGGAAGAAGGAAGAGGATAAGGGGAAGGAGGAGGATAAGGAGAAGAAGGAGGAGAGGATAAGGAGAAGAAGAAGGAGGAGAAGGAAGAAGAAGAAGGAGGAGAAGGAAGAAGAAGAAGGAGGAGAAGGAAGAAGAAGAAGGAGGAGAAGGAAGAAGAAGAAGGAGGAGAAGGAAGAAGAAGAAGGAGAAACAGAAGGAGAAGGAGGAGGAGGAGAAGGAGAAGGAGAAGAAGAAAGAGAAGAAGAAGGAGAAGAAGAAGGAGAAGAAGAAGGAGAAGAAGGAGGATAAGGAGAAGAAGAAGGAGGAGAAGAAGAAGAATTGTAGTAGTAGGAGCAAAAGAAGATCTGCTCTTCACTATTACATTTTCAAGCAAAATTCAGTAGTATTAATGGTGGAGTCTCCATCAGTTTGTAATGATGAATATTCAGTTGTTAGATCAACTGGATGATCAATTCATTAAATTAATACATATGTGGCTGAATATCTGACAGACATTTGTACCTTTAAAGCATAATTCTCAAACTGAAATACAATGGTGAAGTCACGACAAAGCTAGAATTTTGATTTACAAATACAATCCAATTGGATTTTGCATGCAGTTTCAGTCTCTCTGATTTTACTGACCAATCTTGGGTTGACCTGAAACTATGATAAAATACAATTGATGAAAGTGCCACACTTTTGGATTGAACCAGTGTCCATGAGAATGTAAATCAAACTTGTAAAGTACTTGACCATGACAGTTTCCATAGAAGCCAAGAGGAAATATATCGAATGCCTCCATCACTAGTGAAAATATGAAGAAAAGCTGATGATATCTGAAGCTTGACTTCTATCACCAAGCATGACTAAGAACATGAACAATATGCATATCTATTTCTTACAGTTGAAGATAGCTTGAGGAATCAGAAATAATCTATAGTAAGTAGAATATAAAGTTAATGGTAGTATAAAAGAATCTTACAATATTTCATAGAATTATCACCAAAATCAAATCGATTTAAGATACAGAGAAATAGCATTTTATAGCGTATGTGCGTCATGCACATATATATGCACACACATTGTGTATTTATTTATATTATATCATGATTAAGAAACAGTTGTGTAGTTCATTATCTACATTATTTACATTCAACAGATATTTGTCCTCATCCTGTTTGTTGTTAACACAACATTTCGGTTGATATACTCTCCAGCCTTCTTCAGGTGTCTTAGGGAAATTTTAAACATGTGTTCTCATTCCTAATGTATTTTTCGATGTTATTATTATTATTATTATTATTATTATTATTATTATTATTATTATTATTATTGTTCAGGTCACTGCTTGTAATCAAACTCGGAATCCTGGGGTTAGTAGCACATGCTCTTAACCACTATGCCATATGCCCCACGGGCATATGGCATAGTGGTTAATGTAAATAATGTACGTAACTCCCCATCTCTTAAATATAGAACTGCAGTTGTGTAGTTGGTTAGAAGTTTGTATAGACGAGCATCTTGTTTACTGGATTTCTGAGGGTGTGAGTGACAAAGGAGTATTTGTTACTTGGTGCAGAAAGAATATTGCAAAGGACTTCCTTTGAAGAATGCAGCTATTCTGAATTTTGCATCAATATTAATATTTTGCCTTCTTATAAAGTGGTGACAGTATATACACTAGCTTTTAAGTAGACCACGCTCATGTGGTGTTTTTTACGTGCCACTTGCACAGGAGCCAGTCCAGTGGCACTAGCAATGACCTCACTCGAATGTTTTTCACATGCCACTGGCACAACTGCCAGTAAGGTGATGCTGGTAACAATCATGTTTGAATGGTGCTTTTTATGTGCCACCAGCATAGAAGCCAGTCAGCTGCTCTGGCAGTGATCACATTCGGATGGTGCTCTTAGTGCTCCACTGGCATAGGTGCCAGTCATCGAATTTGTGAATTTGATTTGATTTTGATTTCGCTTGCCTCAGCAGGTCTTTACAAGCAGAGTATAGTGTCCAATGAAGGAAAGGTAAACATAAGTGAGCTGGTTACATCCCTGGCATAGGCCACAGGTTATGTACACACTTGGCTTGCCGGGTCTTCTCACGCAATACAAATAAGATCGTAGATATTCTGGCATCAATTGATTTCACTTTCTGTGTTGAACCTACACTGAAAACTCATCAGCCAGACATACTTCATAAACTATTTCAAAAAACATATTTACCTCTCCATGTGCATTGTTCAACTAAAGGCCTCCACAACTTTCAACAAACGTTAGTGAGCAAGAATAAATTTCAAAATTCAAATAAGTTATCATTATCAATAAAAATAATGATAAAGTAGCCAACAAACATTATTGAAATAAGCAAAATACATAATAATAAAAAGTTAGTCTCCATGCGTGCTTACATATAGTGAGAAATACATGGTTTTGGAGGGTTTTAACTCCTCTTTCAAGCAAACAGGTATTTATTGCACTCTGACTTTTTATCATTATTATCATTATTATTATTATTATTATTATTATTATATATATACAGGGGTTGGACAAAAATAATGGAAATACCTTAACATTTCTAACAAATTTATCTTAATATGGGGTAGGACCACTTTTGGCAGTAATTACAGCTTGAATTCTATGAGGTATGAACTCGTACAAAGTTTGAATTGCTTCCAAAGGAACTTTTTCCATTCTTCAATTAAAACAGTCTCCAGTTCTTGTAGTGATGATGGTGGGGGATATTGGCTCCTTACTTGTTTTTCTAAAATGCACCATAAATATTCTTTAGTATTGAGATCTGGGGACTGTGGTGGCCAGATAAGATGTTCAACTTCACTAGAATGTTCCTTGTACCATTCAGTAACAACTTTAGCTATGTGAATTGGTGCATTATCATCCTGCAAGATTGTGTTTCCCTCCAGAAACAGTTCCACAACCATAGGATGAATTTGATCAGATAAAATGCTTAAATAGTCTTGACTATTAATTCTGCCATGAAAGGAAACCATTGGGCTGAGAGATTTCCAAGATATAGCCCCACCAGATCATCACAGATCCTCCTCCATGTTTAACAGTTGGAATAAGGCAGGCTGAGTCAAATGCTTCTTTTGGTTGTCTCCACACGTATACTCAACCAGTGGTTGGAATTAAGGTAAAAGATAATTTGTCTAAGAAAATAACATTCTTCTACTGCTCTAGGAACCAATTCTGTAGATTTTTACTCTACTCTAAATGCTTTGCAACATTTATTTTTGAATGTTGTTATTTTCTGATTGCAGCCCTCCCGTGAAATCTGGCTTTGTGCAGCTCCCGGTAAACAGTTTTTGAGAAACTGGGTTCCCGAAGTGGTCATTAAGCTCGGCAGTAATTTTGGGAGCTGTACTTTTGTGATCTTTTCTAATAATTCATGTAAGAATTCGACAGTCCCTATTTGAAAGTTTTGGTTTTCTACCAGAGTTTTCTTTTGATGAGGAGCTTTTTCCCTCTTTCTCAAAGGCTGTCATTATTTTCGAGACAGTACTTCTTGTTACACCAAACATTTCGGCTGTTTTTGTTATGCTAGCACCTACCATAGGAGCACCAACATTTTGACCTCTTTGAAAGTCAGATAGCTCTTTCCTTTTAATCAATTTTAATTACATTTTTCTGATGATATCTGAAAAGAAACAGCAATTTTAGCAAAACATATTAAGCAACACTAATAATAAATAAAAAAAAACATAACAATAAACAAACTTTCGACAGTTTTATAGCTACTTCAAAATTATGATGCAATGATGCTAGGTGTTTCCATTATTTTGTCCAACCCCTGTATATATACATGATGAGGATGATATATCATAGTCATCTGCTTCATCATTTAACGTCCATTTTCTAGAATGCACTGAGTGCTCTTTTACATGGTACCATCACCAACGTCATTTATTTAGTCCTTATCATCTACGATGGAAAAATAAAAGGCACCTTAGGCGATGTATTTCATGCTATATTAAATCTCAATAATACTAGAGATGTTCAAGCAGGTAAACCTCATGCTTAGACTTGTTGGATCATAGCTGGAATATCAAAAAATTCATTAGCCAGAAATCTCTATGAAGGACTCTATACACTCAAGTGACTTGCTAGAAATATTAACCAAATCTCTTTCAAATTGTATTTTGCCACATTGAAAAAATAAACTAAGCAAAGATAACATTTGTTAGTGTAGACCTATATCCTCCATGTAAAAAAGAACAAAGGAGAGGGTCATGGTCAGAATGCCTGTGATTATAGATAGTTCTGTTCAGTCTCAGGGCCGACCTGGAGCTAAATAATGCCAATAACTTTGGTTAAGAGAGTTATATAATTGTAGACCAGCAGGAAATAAAGAAGTATGAACTACCTCAAGATATATGACATGAAAAGGTGACTAAAAGACATTACAGAACACAAAGTCTATTGTGAATGAAGAACTACATTCGAAAATTAGGAAATTATGAAAGCCATAAAATATAGCAATTACAGACAGTCTCATATATTACGTTACTCTATGGCTTCTCTTAATAGAACCGAAGTTTACATAACTTACATAATACCCACATACACAAGTACACACATGCACACACATATGTACACATGCAGCTAACACAGGCCACATGCTAAAAGCTGCACACTCACATACATACATACATACATATGCATGCAACTTACACAGGCCACATGCTAAAAGCTGCACACTCACATACATACATACATATGCATGCAACTTACACAAGCCACATGTTAAAAGGTGCACACTCACATACATACATACATATGCATGCAACTTACACAAGCCACATGTTAAAAGGTGCACACTCACATACATACATACATACATATGCATGCAACTTACACAAGCCACATGTTAAAAGGTGCACACTCACATACATACATACATACATATGCATGCAACTTACACAAGCCACATGTTAAAAGGTGCACACTCACATACATACATACATACATATGCATGCAACTTACACAAGCCACATGTTAAAAGGTGCACACATACATACATAAACTCACACATTTTAACCAGTCTAAGTTTTCAAAACTTCAATTTTACTGTTTCTTGTTTTTCTAATTAGTACTAATGCATAGCAAACTATATACAAATAGTGTATAGCATATAGACTATACATATGCGTAGAACACAATCTATGCTACACTTTTCATAGTGCAGAGTATATAGCACATTTCACATAATGAATAATACTTGGTGCGAGTTAGATACTATGCAGTACAAGGTATTGAGTACGCTGTTCATAGTGTATGATAAATACTAGACAGTACTAATTGCAGGGTTGTTTACTAACCACATGGTTCTGGGTTCAGTCCTACTGCGTGGATCCTTGGGCAAGTGTCTTCTGCTATAGCCTTGGGCTTATCAAAGCCTTGTGAGTGGATTTGTTAGATGGAGACTGAAAGAAGCCCGTCGTATATATGTATATATATATATATATGTGTGTGCGTGTGTGTATGTGCGTGTGTGTGTGTCTGTGTCTATTCCCCACCATCACTTGACAACTGATGGTGGTGTGTCTATGTCCCAGTAACGCAGCGGTTCAGCAAATGAGACTGATAGAATAAGTACTAGGCTTATAAAGAATAAGTCCTGGAGTCGATTTGTTCGACTAAAGGCAGTACTCCAGCATGGCTGTAGTCAAATGACTGAAACAGATAAAAGAATAAAAGAACGATATAGTATTGAGTAGATGACCTGCAATGCATGGGTACATATCTGTTAGTGTATTGTATATAGTATATGCTAAATGATGAGATGTTTTCTTTGGGTAGAAATGAAAGGTTAGTGCCCACCCAGGTGGATTATATATATATAAATTATCTATTCTTTTGTTCTTTTATTCTTTTACTTGTTTCAGACATCTGACTGCGGCTATGCACACACACACACACACACATGCACACACACATATACATATATAGATATTTATATAAATAAGGATAAGATCGTTATTTAAAATACCGATCATATCAAGTGGCTAGCATGGGAAATAAAAACCTCATAGGTAATAATTATCATTAAAATTATAATTAAGGGTATCTAAAAGATACCACCATGATAGAGACAGCAGTCAAAACTTGACTCTAAAACCACATCAAATATTCATACAGCACCAGGAGAGAAAACAAAGAGACAAAATAAACTAGCAAAAAATTTTTGGATAATTCTAGATCCCGGATTTCTGGGTTTGCATAAGAAATGCTTTGTCTCATCAGTGTCTTCTCTCCTGGTGCTGTATGAATATTTGATGTGGTTTTAGAGTCAAGTTTTGACTGCTATATCTAGCATGATGGTGTCTTTTAGAAACCCTTAATTATAATTTTACGTATATATATATATATATAATGGCACTCCGTCGGTTATGATGACAAGTGTTCCAGTTGATTTGATCAACTGCACAGCCTGCTTGTGAAATTAACGTACAGATGGCTGAGCACTCCACAGACACGTGTACTCTTAACGTAGTTCTTAGGGAGATTCGGCATGACACAGAGTGACAACAGAAACAGGAAGAAAGAGTGAGAGAAAGTTGTGGTGAAAGAGTACAGCAGGGTTCACTACCACCCCCTGCCGGAGCCTCGTGGAGCTTTAGGTGTTTTCGCTCAATAAACACTCACAACACCTGATCTGGGAATCGAAACCGTGATCCTAAGACTGCGAGTTCCCTGCCCTTACCACTGGGCCATTACATCTCCACTATATATATATATATATATATATATATATATATATATATATATATTATATATATATATTATATATATATAGTCGGCATTATAGATCGTTAGCCACTACACACATTTTTTTCTCTCTTTGTTTTTTCTGTGTCCCTTTCTGTAGAAGAGCGTAGGCTCGAAATGTAAAAGACTTTTTCTATTCCTGAGCGTTATACTAATACATCTGTTTGTCTTGTACACCACCTGTCTTCGTCTTTTGTTTTTTTCGTAAACTCTCCCCTCAGTTTCTGTCAACCGAATCCACTCAAAAGCCCAGTGGAAGGCACTTACCCAAGGTACCACATAGTGAGACTGAACCCAGAATCATATGGTTAGGAAGTAAGTTTCTTACTATGCAGCCACACCTACACCTATTTGTTTAAAATTTTGGTACAAGGCCAGCAATTCGTGGGAAGGGTTAAGTTGATTACCCCAATGCTCAACTGAAATGAATCGTTTTATGGTAGTGTGTTTTACGCCCTAACAAACTGGCCATTACACTCATGGTAATGCATAGTAAATAACATGACCAGGTCACAGTTTGTGCAATGGAACATTTGTCACCAAACAAATGCTTAAATGAAATTAAGTCTTTGTGCGTAATTGAATGGCTAATGTTTCAACATCATCACCACCACCACCACCACCACCATCATCATCATCATCATCATCATCATCATCATCATCATCATCATCATCATCATCATCATCATTGTCATCGTCGTCATCATCGTCATCATCATCATCATCATTCTCAGCAGCAGCAGCAGTAGTCTGTTTTCCATGCTGGCATAGGTTGGATGGCCTGCACCAGGCTCCCTCGTCTGCTTTGGTACGATTTTTACGGCTGGATGCCTTTCCTAACGTTAACCACTTTACAGAGTGTATTAGGTGCTTTTCATATGGCTCCAGCCCCAGCAGGGTCGCCAAGTACTTGCAAGACTGGGAGAGGAAGTGGTACTGGGGGAGTTGGCTTTTAGTAGGACTCTGCTGGTGGAGATGTTAAAATATTATAGAGGAATAGAGATAGGATTGTTACAATATAGGAGATATGTGTCTATCTGAATAGGAAAAGGAAAGAGAAAAAAGGTACAAGGCCAGCAATTCGTGGGAAGGGTTAAGTTGATTACCCCAATGCTCAACTGAAATGAATCGTTTTATGGTAGTGTGTTTACGCCCTAACAAACTGGCCATTACACTCATAAGAAGCACAGAGGGAATAGCCGGGGGGGGGGGTTACATATGAGTATGAGGGAAGATGTTTAGAGATGGGGAAGAGGAGACTGTAACAAGTGATGGTGTGAGAAATTGAAGTGGATGGTGGAAGGTGGCTAAGGTAGATATGTGAAAGTATGGAGAACGTATGTGGGTAGGTGTATGTGGGAGAGTGGAGGGGTGAACATGGGTGGATTAGAGGGTGTTGGGAAGATGGGTTGTTGGGCAAGTTTGATGAGAGATGAATTGTATGTGTTGTGGTGGTGGTGGTGGTGGTGGTTGGGGGCGGGCATGGCCACAAAGGACATACCTGTATGGTCTTGATTTTAATTAGCTTGATGTGTCTTCTCAAGTGCAGCAAATCACCAGTTGTGTCAGTTCTTTGTCATTTCTACATAGTAATTGTACAATCTCACATCAAATTATTTGCCTGGAAAGTGCACCTCTGAACCATAACACATATTACACAGCAATATACAACCTTGCACAACTGACTGTAGAGAGTATATAGTATACGTCAAATATCACAAGTGACTCACTCCACCACTACCCAGCATTTTGTACACATTACAATCGCAGCCAAAAGTTTGGAACATGTTTTTAGAAATTAAAATTATACCCAAGTGCAATTCAATTCAAATATATACAACATAGAGATATACTTACCTAATAACTACTCCAATGATCAGCTTGAGGTATTACTACCTAATAACCGATCCAATGGTCAGTTATATATTAAATATAACTTTGGGTATTTAATACATAAATTTTAATTTTCAGACCTATGTTCTAAACTTTTGGCCACGAATGTACGTATTTCACAAGAGCCATCATTATTTTTGCACCAACTTTATCATATTGGCATGGGTTGGGCCAAATTGTTTCAGTACATTTTGGCACTTGTTGGAGAGATTAGATAAAACCTTTGTTTCTTTCTTCAGTAGGCTTTAGGTGACATAGTTAAAGAAATAGCAATAATTACAGAAAGTTCCCAGATGATTATTTATTCAGATTTTAAGATTACAGGAGTGGCTGTGTGGTAAGTAGCTTGCTAACCAGCCACATGGTTCCGGGTTCAGTCCACTGCGTGGCATCTTGGGCAAGTGTCTTCTGCTATAGCCCCGGGCCGACCAATGCCTTGTGAGTGGATTTGGTAGACGGAAACTGAAAGAAGCCTGTCGTATATATGTATATATATATATATAAGTGTGTGTGTATATGTTTGTGTGTCTGTGTTTGTCCCCCTAGCATTGCTTGACAACCGATGCTGGTGTGTTTATGTCCCCGTCACTTAGCGGTTCGGCAAAAGAGACTGATAGAATAAGTACTGGGCTTACAAAAGAATAAGTCCCGGGGTCGATTTGCTCGACTAAAGGCGGTGCTCCAGCATGGCCGCAGTCAAATGACTGAAACAAGTAAAGAGTATAGAGTCATGTTTGGGATAAAACTGACTACTAATTTAAGCAGACTGGACAACTGCACAGAGCTTCATACGTTGGTATATTGTGGTAGCAATCAACAAATTCCTTGTATCTCACTTTGCAACACTGGACTTGTGTGTTGAATTATAAACAGCAGTACACGGTAACAGGAAATATCAAGCCCTGGCCAAGTTCTCTTTCACATACACCATTGTAATATATACAGAAACAGATTAAACAATGAAGGGTATATATACAACATGCCCACACTATCACACTGCATCCCGTACAATTAATCACTAGCCTATCTGGAACAATAGATATTGATTTGTGTATTGATCAAAGTCATTCAGCTAACTGTATATGTACTAAAGGTTTTTTATTTCTTTTGTTGTTTATCATGGCTGACTTGGGCTACACAACATCGAAATAAGCTCAACAAAATCAGAAACTTGTGACAAAAGAAACTACAAAAGAAGATGTGTACAGAATTAGTAACACAAAGTTACTTGAAAGTGATTTGCTTGCCATCACCCAAAACACCACCACCACCACCACCAGCATCACCACCACCACCACCATCATCATCATCATAATCACTATCCAATCCCTCATTTCAATGAACCGTGCCAATCCCTCACAAACATACATACACTATACCAGCACACCCATCTACACCCAAATCCATTTCCTTAATGAAATTTGATTAGTCAAGCAGAACTACCTAACTCAAAATTTATCTCAATTCCTTGTTGCAATCATTGTTGTTCTTGTTACTGCTTTTTGTAGTTATGTTCTATCTTTTTTTATTTTTTTTGTACACGTTAGTTGTTGTCGTTTATTTTTCTGCTGTTCTTGTTTCC
>NC_043004.1:98442422-98554922 GCF_006345805.1 Octopus sinensis | reverse complement strand
AAGAGTACAGCAGGGATCACCACCATCCCCTGCCGGAGCCTCGTGGAGCTTTAGGTGTTTTTCGCTCAATAAACACTCACAACGCCCGGTCTGGGAATCGAAACCGCGGTCCTATGACCGCGAGTCCGCTGCCCTAACCACTGGGCCATTGCGCCTCCACTACTATGTATATGATAGATACTATGTGTCTGTGTGTGTGTGTGTGTGTGTGTGAACATTGTTCTGTAATGGATATAAGAATGAGATATATTTTATTAACTACAGGTATAGAATTAGAAAAAAACTGCACGAGATATTAGTTGTTATAGTTTGGAATGTAATAAGAAATCAGTATCAACTATAATTAAAATCTGTTTTGCATTACACAAGATAAACGTCCTACTCCCGATTTTCTCCCCTCCATGCACACGCAAGCATGTATCTGACTCATACACTGTTCACTTTCAGACATTTGTACATTACTGCATATGCTTTATACGCACTTTTGACAAGTCGTGGTGCACCTGAGCACTGTATACAATAATTTCATTATTTATATATTATTTAGAATATATTATAATTTTTTTTTCGGTGATACTGCTAAGTCATAGTATTTCACCACACCTCACATTATAACATCTTCGAATGGAGCTGAATTAACGAGTACTGTTCCTACAATAATTTATAATTAAAGTAAGGATACAAGCGGCAGTTATGTTAATAAGAATCATTATCATTAGATTTGAATTGTCTCACAAGAGATGTGACATTTGAATGCACATCAAGAACCCCAAATCATAATAAACCTTAAATAGATTTAACAACCTGCTACCTTAAATTCAGATATCATATTTACACACAGTCATTTTGAAACCCAGATAGAAAAAAGATAAATTAAAAGACAGAAATATTCCTTATGATATACAGGGAAAAATGTTGGTAAAGGACTGATCTTACCATGGAAACAAGTGACTATAAGATTTATCCAATATTGAAAAACTAGAGATCCTTTTACTCAAGACTTAATTCTTAAAAGAAATTCGAAGATAATTTCGGTTCGTAAGTATCCGATTTAATAGACTTAATTACACTACTGTCCTACCATATAAATAATTAAATTAAAGCTACTTATAAGCATCTCTATACCAAACATACTGTTTCTTCTTTGAAGTTGTGATTCGAGATACCCAAATTATGATGTCAGATTTTGAGATCATATATAAAGAAGTACATTTCTGACCTATTACACATATTTCATTAAATAGACTATCCTATTTTGAATTATGATGAAGAGAGACAAATAGAAACGTGCATATGCTATATATGTATATATATATATTATATAAATTAGAGACAAAACCACTATTAGGCAAATCAAACAATGAAAAACTTAATCAATACATAATATTATTTAATTTATATTATTTAGAAAAATTATTAAAAAAATATAATTAATATCACACTACGATCGTTTCATGCCTGCTAACATCTTCAAATTTTTGAGTCGCAGTCATTCATCAGGTGGTTTAAATATTTAACTTGGCGAGGTTTATATATATATATATATATATATATATATATATATACATACAAAGGCGGTGCTCCAGCATGGCCGCAGTCAAATGACTGAAACGTGTAAGAGTGTATACTGCTTACTCCTGAAAACAAATACATACACACACACACATATATATATGAATATATATATATATATATAAAGAGATGGAGATGAGTATGAATGCATATACGTATATGAATAATACGTGTATGTATGTATGCATCTATGTTAAAACTGACACACACACACAGTTATATACCACGTGACCATTAGTAATGTATCGAAGCATATATTTTATTTAGCTTATTACCGTATTTATTCAGATATTATTTTTTACTTGTATACTATATTTACTTGGTTGTATAGTCTTATATATCTGTGTGTGATGGTACTGAATCATACACCATGCTACTACATCTGCTTGTCTTCTTCTCAAGATGAAATAACAATCTTTTCTCTATTCTTACTTTTACTGTTTGTAATGCCAGTTTTGTTCCCATAGGAATCTAATTTGTTCTATCGCTTTTACTTCCTTTTATTCAATTCTGTTGTGACTGGAATCAGTTGAAACGCTGTCTTAAAGGGTTTGAAATATTAGCTTCTGACGAAACTGACAAAAATGTGAAAGAATAGACTATTTATAAAGCATACTAATATATTATAAATATTTATATTTTCTCTGAAATCAAAGTGGCGAGTTGGTGGACTCATTATCCCGCCAGACAATAGTTCTTCGAGGCGTTTCATCTGTTTTTATGTTCTGAGTTCAAATTCTGCTGAGGTCGGTTTTTAACTTTTTTGAAGTCAATAAAATAAGTAGCATTTGAACACTAGGATCAATGTAATCGACTTATCCCCTCCATCAAAATTGCTAGCCTTGTGTCAAAATTTGAAATGAATATTTTCTCTGCAGTTACCTTTCTATCATAATTTTGATTTCCTTGAACATTATACGAAGTATGTACTTACATCACATACATAAAAATACTAAAACAAAATATGTATAACCTTTGTATATATATATATATATATATAGATATATATATATATATACGTACATATGCATTTTGTCTGGGGAAGGCCAGCTTACGGGATTACCTTGGGTTTTCTATCCATAAAGGGTTTAACTTTATGACGTACCGTCAGACCCCAAAACCTGTTGGCCTATGACCTCTTCAAAAGATATATTTTGAAGAGGTCTTAGGCCAACAGGTTCCGGGGTCTGATGATAAGCCATAAAGTTAAACCCTTTATGGATAGGAAACCCAAGGTAATCCCGTAAGCCGGCCTTCCCCAGTAAAAATATATATACTGCTCTATATCATAGAGTGTGCTTCTCTGGATTTATGTTTCCTACAAACAATATATATATATATATATAATATTATATATATATAGATTATATATATATATATATATAATATATATATATATATATATATATATATATAGTATTATATCCAAACATAAAAGGTAAAAAAAAACCACAACAACGCAAGGACATGGAACAAATATAGTATTATTGGACGCTCAGGAAAGAAGGAAAGAAGGAGGGTTTAACGTTTCGAGCGGAGCTCTTCGTCAGAAACATAGGAGAAGGAAAGATCCAGAGAAGGGAAGACATATATCGATATATGCTTCTAAATATATATGTGTATGCATATTTGTTTCTATACATGCATACTGGTGCTGACGAAGTGGTAGGATCACCTAGTGAAAAGGTTTTATTATGTAATATGGAGTTGTTCCTCCTTTGGCAGCGATCACAGCTTTAATACACCCCGGAATTGATTCGAACTTGTTGTGAAAGATCGTGAGAAAAATATTGATATGTTCTTGTTATATCGTCAGTGGCGATATATGATGTGTGTGTGGAACAATATATCAAAATACCAAATACAACCGTATAACAATAAGCAATGTAACAAGAGTTGGTTATCTTATTATAAGGGTTCACACAATAAACAATCCAATACTCCAATGCAGAATCAATAATGAGATTAACGCTCTCACAGTTCGCCCTCAACTGTCATCTGGCTCAATCTATTTATGACTCGTCCAATTCACTGACAGTCACGTATGGGGGTATCAGGTCAACCCATAACAGTTCTTCACATAGAACCTGCTTTAGTTCTTTCAGTGATAGTCAGCGTGAATTGGTTGCTTACTTGCTGCACTAAAATTCTCAACACATGTTCGATTATTATGAGATCCATTATTTGTCGGGGTTAATCCATGTAGTCTACGTCCCTTTTGTGCTCTTCATGCCACTTTTGGATAACATTTGCAGTTTCAATTGGTGCATAATCTTCCTAGAATTTGTGCTACCATCAGAGAACAACGTTTGTATCATCGGATGAAAATGATCTCCAAAATACTCAAATAATCTACAGCGTTAGTCCTGGCATGTAGAACATCTAAAGGGCCAAGAGGATTCTTGGTGATATGGCTGCCTTAATTATTACAAACCCATCTCTATGATTTACCATAGGGGCCAAAGAGTTAGGAATAACAGTTTCTTTGAGATGTCTAGAAGCATAAAATCCCCACAAAATAGGAAAAAAGCATGAATAATGATTCATCAGAGAAGATTACATTGTTCTATTGCGTCCCATACCACTCTTGGTAATCTAGACATCATTTTTACTTCATATTGATATTGCTAGGGGACAGGATATTTAGTAATTGCCCTGGGGCTCATAACAAATGGCTTTGGTTGATACTTTAGTTCTTCTGTCATTTTCATTGTTGTAGTTTGGTACTTTTTAAGAACAATATCTTTCACTATTCTATCCCACTGTGCATTTTGACTTCTATCCAGAATTATGCATACCAGAGTGGTTTTACTTTGGTTTTGGAAAACCAACATAATTTCCAGACACTGCATTTCAAAAACCATTAAACAATGCAGTAATTTCAGCTGATGACTAAAGCTCTAACTATCAGTATACCAGCAGTTTGTCCTCTTTGGAAATCACATGGGTCACACATTTTAACTTAAATTTAAATATCTGAGAAAAATATCAGAGAACTATATTATGAAAAGCAAGGTGTACATAATATGTAGGAACACATATACACAGACCAGAAGAGTTTTGAATTGGTCATATTGCCAATAGAAAATGTAATTAAATAAAATGGTGCTTCCATTATTTTGTTTAAACCTTGTACATCATGTATATATGTAAGTATGTGCATGAGAGTATGGCTGTGTCTCTGTAAATGTACACATAAATATTTATGGCATTATACAACGTTGCACTGGTTATATTTTTCAGGATCATTTTTATGTATCATAATATAGCAGAGGTTGGAAATAAAGATAATATTTACATTTTATAGTATAATATAGAATATAGAAATGTAAAGCGATATTTGTATTTCACATTACGATACTGGTTGCAGTATGCAATATTACATTTCTAATATGCTACAGCTGCATATCCAAGTAGTATTCACATCTCATAAGGAGGTAGAGAATTTGCTTTACAGGAATATCTGCATTTGGTATTATTTTAAAGAATACAGATCCATTATTTCAAAACATGACAATAGCTATAGTTTTCAGTGATATTTATAACATATTACATAATAGTACAGATTGACATTTGCATTAAATATTTCCTTTTTCTTCAATATAACATATATTGTAAGATACAGGAAGTTAACCTCATATGTTACTCTGAGACTTGTAAGTGTGCATGAAACTATTCTTTAAGAATAGCATTTGTCTTTTTAAATCTTAAACTTTTACTATAGTAATATATCCATAAACTTTAGCTGTCGATGCACTTACTATTGAATGAACTTTATTATATGCATAAACATTGCTGACTCACCAATACTTTAGGTATCATTTGTGTGTATATATATATATATATATATATATATTATATATATATATATATATATTGTTAAAAACGGTAAGATAACAAAAGAAAGAGAGAGACCTCAATATTATGTAAATAGAGGAAATTTATCTATAAAATAATATGTTACAATTATTCAATAGTCAAGATAAAACTCTGAGTTTCGGATGCCGAAGTGGAAATCCACAACACCATCTCTTTGGTTATCTGGCCATATATATATATATATATATATACTTTATGAAGGCAGTAGTGTCATGTGAGGTGTGGATGTGCTGAATGTGCCGACTACACAAAGTGGCCACCTTATATACATGTGTTTGCTGTAGTATAAGGTATATTGTGTTTAAGAAATGGGGCAGCTAGTTTAACTACTGCACAGAATTAACAAAACCCACTCTATGCCACTGTTGTTATTGTTAGGACTGCTTAAAGGTACATGCAGTTGACCATGACTAAATACTGGATTTGACAAATGTATTCCAACTACATCAAATGACCAACAAAGAGACTTGTTAAGATTTATAGGAAATGAGGGAATAAATGGAAGCCTTCTCCTTATCAAAGTAAAGGATAATGTTAAATCATTTAGTGTTAAATTCACTCCTCTTCTGCTTCAAGTGAAGATTTCTGCAATGGTGTTATTGATTGCTAAAATCCAGACAACAGATCTAGTATTATTAAGTAGCCATTTTATAGGACTAAAGTTATGCATCAAATTTTGATTCAACTAACTTTTAGCTTTAGCTCATGATGAGTAAGTTGGTTAAAAAAATTGATTGAGATTAATTTACAGCTTACCCATTTTCAAACTGCGATGATGCCTGCACCCTTATATTTTACTGTTTCACCTTATAAGTGATTCAGAACTTTTGGAGTTTAGTCTCATATCATTTTGGGTTTTTGGTTAACTTTATTTTCTTACTCTTTTACTCTTTTACTTGTTTCAGTCATTTGACTGCGGCCATGCTGGAGCACCGCCTTTAGTCGAGCAAATCGACCCCGGGACTTATTCTTTTGTAAGACCAGTACTTATTCTATTGGTCTCTTTTGCCGAACTGCTAAGTGACGGGGACGTAAACACACCACCATCGGTTGTCAAGCAATGCTAGGGGGACAAACACAAACACACATACATATATATATATACGACAGGCTTCTTTCAGTTTCCATCTACCAAATTCACTCACAAGGCATTGGTCGGCCCGGGGCCATAGCAGAAGACACTTGCCCAAGATGCCACGCAGTGGGACTGAACCCGGAACCATGTGGCTGGTTAGCAAGCTACTTACCACACAGCCACTCCTGCGCCTTCTTGTAAACTTATTCAAAAGAATTGCTGCTCATTCACAGTCATTAAATTCCTATTATATCTTCATTCAAGATGATGGTAATATCTGTTGGCACCAATGATTAAATGCAGCACCACCATGTGAGCTTGCGCAAATAAGAGTTTTCATAATTGGGAGTTTTCATATATGTCCACAGGGGTGGTTATTTTGTGCAAATTTCATTTAAGCCCATACTGGAGTCTCTCGATACTTCACATTCTCTTTGATAAAGGTTTCAGACCAAAAGTTTAAGTAGCATATTTTCCGTCATTGTAGTTCTCAGTAAAAATATTTAAATTACATATTGCATTCACAGAAAGTATCGGCACATCGTGCATTACCAGCAGAGCAGCCTCATTCTAATTACTGAGAATCTTCTAAAGGAATTTTCCTAATTAAAATGATGATACAGGAAGTCATACTGTATCTCATACTATATCTTAAGAATAGTATTTACAGTGAATTTCAACCAACTGCGAACTGTCTTGTAATTCTTTAACAAATAAGCAACAATGACAGTTATTGGCATTCCTGCCATCTACATTGCAACATCCTAAAATTATGTTGTATTTTTTTTACCCAAATTTCCTGGGCCATTAAGGAATTAGAACCAATGCTATACATCATCATCATCTACATATTCTATGATGCTGTCAAATGGATAACATTGCAGCTCATTTACCTTTGTATAATAACATCTACACAGCAGTATTCTCAGAATGAACTTCATTTTTATCATTACTAAAAATTGGCACACATTCAATGATTCCTAAGTTATAGCAGCATATAATATAAATAATGAGCATTTGTTGAATGTCATGTAGTGAACTGCTGTATGCTTCTCCATTTGTTTTACCTTCTGCTTTGAAATCCTGAATAAAGTACTACCGGAACTATTGAAATAGCAGCAGATCACTCAATCTATCTGGACTACTTTTGCAGGCAAACATTTCTTTTATTTAGAAGGCATTTTAACTTCAGTCACTTCTTATATACATCAAACCCATTCTTCATCATTATTTAGCAGCCTTGTAAATATTGTGAACATTGCCATTGTACAAATGTTCTCAAAGTGTGTAGATTATTTTACATGATATATTAAACTGACATAAAAATTACCGTCTCATTTAGATGTCATGTATGCTTTCCATAGATTATTTCTATTTTCTCTCTGCATTCTCTGTTTCCCTGCTTTTGTTTTCCTTCAATTTCAGAGAAGCTCTTGTGCACTGCAGTCCCATTTAGAAAGAACCATGTTCTGAATGAAGTGCTTCTATTTTTACCATAGTGAACTACTTCTCTGTCACCACTTTCTTGAAAGTAAGCAAGTAAGTCAGCCATGATATACTAGAGGATGAATCGCCACATATGATCTATTAAACATTTTGTATTCCAGCACCTTTCACACTACTTATGGAGAACTGATGTAATGACTATATATATATATGTACTGCATTCTTGCATAATAGGTGGAAAAATTGAGTTCTTGTATTTGCATCAGCACATAGCTTTGTCCTTTGTCAATATACTTGAAGATGTATTTCACAAAGGGTATGGGAAAATGAATGAAAGAGTTGCATTTAAATGAGAGATGTTTGCTGTGAACTTAACATACTAGAATCCTTCTATAGAATGGTTTTCCTTCAACCTCAACTGTTACGTTGACACTGGAGTCTTCAGGAAATTCTTGGTGCATTTACTGTTCTGATTCACTACAATGGGTTTTACTTCAGATCCAAGAATTTAACATTCTGTTTTACAAATGTTGTAGAGGTTTGGCTCTGTTACTGGGTTAGGAGACCCTACACACATAGACTAAGCAATATTTGAGAGAGAAAGAGAGAGCGAGAGAGAAAATAAAAGCAAAAGAAAGAATAACCAACCACATGGTTCCGGGTTCACTCCCACTGCGTGGCATCTTGGGCAAGTGTCTTCTGCTATAGCCCCGGGTCGACCAATGCCTTGTGAGTGGATTTGGTAGACGGAAACTGAAAGAAGCCTGTCGTATATATGTATATATATATATGTGTATGTGTGTGTGTGTTTGTCCTCCTAGCATTGCTTGACAACTGATGCTGGTGTGTTTACGTCCCCGTCACTTAGCGGTTCGGCAAAAGAGACTGATAGAATAAGTACTAGGCTTACAAAGAATAAGTCCCGAGGTCGATTTGCTCGACTAAAGGCGGTGCTACAGCATGGCCGCAGTCAAATGACTGAAACAAGTAAAAGAGTAAAGAGTATAGTGAGTGAGATGCATTCCAGTTATGACATCCATATTTTTCCTATGTGTATGAACACAGGACTACATTATCTAATATGTCCTTCGATAAGACACAAAGGAGGTGAATTAATGAAGACTCAGCTGATATTTTTTGCCAGTCAAGAATGACATTATAGCTCTACCTATTCAACAAACCTTGTTGATAACAGTAAAGCATTTAATATGATGTTAGAAAAGACAAGAAAGTGCTTAAGAATAATTGGCAACTTGTCTATCTGGCTTACAGAAAGGGCACTTGCAGACAGCTTCTTTGCTTTTTTTCCTTATTGAAAAGGTTTTACACCTAATGTTTTATAAGCTTTTATTTATAGTAGAAATTACCTTGGGGAACATCATTAGTCAAATATTATTTAGATATATAGGTGTAGGAGTGGCTGTGTGGTAAGTAGCTTTCTTACGAACCACATAGTTCCGGGTTCAGTCCCACTGCATGGCACCTTGGGCAAGTGTCTTCTACTATAGCTTCGGGTCGACCAAAACCTTGTGAGAGGATTTGGTAGAAAGAAACTGAAAGAAGCCCATCGTATATGTGTGCATATATATATATATGTACATGTATGTATGTGTGTGTTTATATGTTTGCATGTCTGTTTTTCCCCACCAACATTGCTTGACAACCAATGCTGGTGTGTATATGTTCCTGTAACTTAGTGCTTCAGCAAAAAGAGACGGATAGAATAAGTACTAGTCTTACAACGAATAAGTCCTGGGGTCGATTTGCTCGACTAAAGGCAGTGCTCCAGCATGGCCTCAGTCTAATGACTGAAACAAGTAAAAGAGTATGTCCTTGTGCTTTTTATATACGTCTTTGTTTTGTTTACATACATATATAGTTGAAGTTCCACAATTATTTTAAGAATTGTAATATTGTGGAAGGTCTGTAGAGAACAATGGCATTCATGATTTCTTTTGAAGTTATTTTTCATTAAGCATTTGGTTTTTGAGATGGTGTGAACTTCACATGTATAGTACTGAATGTTCAGTTTTAAAAGAGAACATCTTTGAAAACTATATTCTTCATTTTGCACTTGTCAACTCCTCTACTTCAAGAGCTTTTATTACATCTATTATTCAAACAATTGCCTATGTAAAAATGCTTCTCTATTTTCCATATTGACTATGCTTTCATAATTACTGAAAAAGTGTTGGAAGAATAATTCATGTAGAAAACACTTTGTTTAAACGTATAACCATGGAAGGAAATTTAGGAGGTAAAAGCACCATCCGTTCATGGCCGTTTGCCAGCTCTGTCTGGCCCCGTGTCGGTGGCACATAAAAGCACCATCTGTTCGTGGCCGTTTGCCAGCTCTGTCTGGCACCTGTGCAGGTGGCACGTAAAAAACACCTACTACACTCATGGAGTGGTTGGCATTAGGAAGGGCATCCAGCCGTAGAAACACTGCCAGATCTGACTGGGCCTGACGAAGCCTTCCAGCTTCACAGACCCCAGTTGAACCGTCCAACCCATGCTAGCATGGAAAGCGGACGCTAAATGATGATGATGATGATGATGAATCTAGTATAATCTTTTACAAATATGATAATTGTAGGTAACATTTAAAAGAAAATTTTATATGCCGTAATACATTTCATAAAATCTATACTCATGGCAAAATTTGAACCCACTATTTTAGTAAGACTTGCTGCTTGTTATTCTACCTGCCACTGTACCTATTTGTTGACTATTAATTAAATTTACTACTATTACTTTGTAGTTTCAGTAATTTACTTTTTCTGTTATATTTGTTTTTTTCATTTCGCTATTTATCCCCTCTGTTGATATATTCTTTCTCATCTTCTGTATCTTTACTTCACCATTTTAACTTTTATTTTTGAGAAAATTCTAAGCCCTTTTCTTTTACTTAAATGCTTTACTTCGATAACTTTCTATATTCACTTTAACTTTTACATTCCCTGTTAATTTACCACTAAACTTACTCTGTTATTTAACCTTATTAGGATTGTTTTCATATTTTCTTTAGCTAATTAAATTTAATCTATAATTTACCTGCCTTTACCAATAATTACCCTTTCTTATTTTTATCTGTATTAATTCTATCACGCTTCTCTACTCCATCCTGCCACTCCCTTTTAATCCTATATTAAGGTTTGAATTTTAATTAGAAAAAGGTAAAATATAATTTTTTTATGCAGTTCATTCCTTCATTTCTTGCAGTGTTTCATTTTGCCTTCTCATTTATGTAACTTCTTACAGTTCCTGGATGCATTAATATTTTTAAATATTTATGTTATACATAAACAATTTTCACTTTCCAATACTTTTTTCATTATTTATTTTCCCAAAATGAAAGAGTTTAATCCTCTACTTAATTATTTAGCACCTTTAGCATATATACAACACTCTTTGAATGTACACGCTTTTATTTTTCTTCTTTACCGAACCAATTCACATTTTCATGTTTTACTCTTTTATGATAATAAATTTTTATTAAACTGTTTAATGTTTAGCCTTTACTTCAAGTCTTGCGTTCTCTTCATCTTCCTCACCAACACATTTCTAAAACTTGCTTGTGAAAAACATCTTTTTTTTTTCTCTCAAAACTAAGGAAATGATGAAGGAAGTTCTGAATATTTTTTTGGATAAATAAAGTGAAAAAATAATCTGCATGTGTTAAAATCAACAAATGTTTGTTTTTTATTTCTTTTTGAATAAATCTATTATGACTGATCGATAGGAAATAAAGTTGTTACAAAGTTCAAATTACACTTAAGTGTGTATGCTTAAATGTATTGTAATAAACTCAGGCTTTTTACAGAGCATTCACAGCATGCCGTAGACAAAAGTCAGGAAAAAAGATATGGTATGACATGAGCATAGAATAAAATGCACATTTGTGAATACGGCAGTATGTATGTCATTGTCTCTTTCTCATAAGTGAATGTTTATATAGCTGCATACACGTATGAGCATTTGTCGTCTGCTGACGCTGAAAGAAAGAAAGAGAGAGAGAGAGAGAGAGGGGATGAGAGAAAAAGGGAGAGAGAGTCTAACGCATGTTAGTATGGAAAAATAGATGTAAAACAGAAAACGCCATACACACAGACATACACACACACACACACAAATACACAACAATTAATAGAAATTCCTAAATGTTGTTTCTTCATTATTGAATTGTGAATGTAAAGTGCTGGACAAACAAGAGCAAATAGCTTAGAAATGTTCAAAGTATATCTATTCTTTATAAATAATCATACGTAATTTGAATAAACCATTCTTAACCATTCCTACCAATATACTTACAACTAAACTCATCTTGCTTACCCATATATCTATTCATTTAAATTCGGTTTTCTGTTTTGCATTTTTTTTCCGAAGACCTGTTGAGGCAAGTGAAATCGAAATCGAAATCAAATTCAATGGCTGGCATCTGTGGCAGTGGAGCGCTAAGAGCACCATCCGAGTGTGATCGTTGCCAGAGCAACAAACTGGCTTCCATGCCGGTGGTATGTAAAAAGCACCAATCAAGCATGAATGTTACCAGCGCCACCTTACTGGCACTTGTGCTGGTGGCACATGAAAAAACATTCGAGCGAGGTCGTTGCCAGTGCCGCTGGATTGGCTCCTGTGCAGGTGGTACATAAAAAAACACCATTTGAGTGTGGCTGTTGCCAGAACCGCTTGACTGGCTCTCGTGCTGGTGGCACACGAAAGCACCCACTACACTCTCAGAGTAGTTGGCATAAGGAAAGGCATCCAGCTGTAGAAACTCTGCCTGATCAGATTGGAGCCTGGTGCAGCCATTTGGTTTGCCAGTCCTCAGTCAAATCGTCCAACCCATGCTAGCTTGGAAAGTGGATGTTAAGCGATGATGATGATGATGTGTATTTCTTATTAGTCTTATAAGACTCACATTTTTTAAATAACTCTTACTCTCTTTTACTCTTTTACTTGTTTCAGTCATTTGACTGCGGCCATGCTGGAGCACCGCCTTTAGTCGAGCAAATCGACCCCGGGACTTATTCTTTGTAAGCCCAGTACTTATTCTATCGGTCTCTTTCGCCAAATCACTAAGTGACAGGGACGTAAACACACCAGCATCGGTTGTCAAGCAATACTAGGGGACAAACACAGACACACAAACATATACACACACACTTATACATATATACATATATACGACTGGCTTCTTTCAGTTTCCGTCTACCAAATCCACTCACAAGGCATTGGTCGGCCCGGGGCTATAGCAGAAGACACTTGCCCAAGATGCCATGCAGTGGGACTGAACCCGGAATGATGTGGTTGGTTAGCAAGCTACTTACCACACAGCCACTCCTGCGCCTTTGTTTTTTCTTTATATTTTCCCCTTACATTTACTGATCCTAATCACAAATTATTGCCTATATTTCTCGATGTATCTCGATGTAACTCTGACGGTATCTACTAAGTTTATAATTATCTATTTCCTTATCAATCTTGCATTATCTATTTGCATAAACTCAGCATTCTTATGCATTTTATTACAACTTGCCCTAATATTTTCATCTCTTGTTTCCAACCTACTAACACCATCATATCTCTAATACTAAACACTCAATTATATATTCATATCATCAATATTTTATCCTAACACCATAGTGTGAACAGATGAATGATTATTATTATTATTATTATAATTATTTATTATTATTATTATTATTAGTATTATTATTATTATTATTATTATTATGATTATTATTATTATTATTATTATTATTTTTATTATTATTATTATCATTATCATTATTATTATTATTATTATTATTATTATTTTTATTATTATTATTATCATTATTATTATTATTATTATTATTATTATTATTATGAGTATTATTATTATTATTATCATCATTATCATTATTATTATTATTATTATTATTATTATTATTATTATCATTATTATTATTATTTTTATCATTATTATTACTATTATTATTATTATTATTATTATTATTATTATTATTTTTATTATTATTATCATCATTATTATTATTATTATTATTATTATTATTATTATCATTATTATTATTATTATTATTATTATTATTATATCAGATTCTTCCTTACACCCAGATAATTTTTCTAGCTAATTAATATTATTTATATTATTCTTATCGTTACCGTCAGTATCATTTGTATTACACTTACCAATACTATTATTAATTCCAATATCATTACATTTTATCTTCATAATCATTATTTTCATTATTGCTATCTTCCACTTCCTCCTCCTCTCTTCCACTTCCCCCTCCTCACTTCCTCTTCCTCCTCCTCCTCTCTTACTCTTCCTCTCTTCTCCCCTCTTCCCCTTCCTCTTCCTCTTCCTCTCTTTTTCTTCCACTTCCCCTCTTCCCCTCTTCCACTTCCTCTCTTCCCCTCTTACTCTTCTTCTCTTCACCTATTCCACTTCCCCTCTTCCACTTCCCCTCTTCCCCTCTTCCACTTGCCCTTCCCCTCTTCCTCTTCCTCCCTTCCTCTTCCCCTTCCCCTCTTCCTCTTCTTCTTTCCCTCTTACTCTTACTCTTCTTCTTCCTCTCTTCCTCTTCCCCTCTTACACTTCCTCTTCAGCTTCCCCTCCTCCTCTTCATTGTTGTTTTTGTCGGCTTCATCTTCATTGTTGTCATCTTCATTATCATAACCATCATCTTCCTTGTTATGATTGCTAACTACTACTACTACTACTACTACTACTACTACTACTACTGATATTATTATTAATCTTAATTTTATGATCATGACTAGTACAGCAAAAGGTTTTTTTTAATTTTTTTCACTTCTTAGAAATAAACAGTGTTATTTTATAAGCAAATCTGTATTAGTGTAACTTCTCAATGACTGGAAGCTTAGATTTATTTTCGAGAATATCACATGAGTTTAATTACCAAATACTTATGTGAATACTTCAAGTCTTTTTTGCTTTACAAATTAGCATTCTTTGATTAATTCATATTCAATTGCACTAGTTAACTGTTGGCTACATTTTTAATTGCTTTCTATAAGAAATGATAGAGAGTTAATAAACAGAACAGAAAATTTTACACATACATATGCATACATAAATGCATATATATATATATATATATATATATATATATATATATATATACATACATTCACATACATTATGTGGATATACATACACACCTATACACACACACACATATATATATGTAGTAGAGGCACAATGGCCCAGTGGTTAGGGCAGTGAACTCGTGGTTGTGGGATTGCAGTGTCGATTCCCAGACCGGGCGTTGTCAATGTTTATTGAACAAAAATAACTAAAGTTCCATGAGGCTCCAGCAGGGGTGGTGGTGGCGAACCCTGCTGTATCTTTCACCCCAGCTTTCTCTCACTCTTTTTTCCTGTTTCTGTTGTACCTGTATTTCAAAGGGCTAGCCTTGTCACACACTGCGTCATGCTGAATCTCCCTGAGAACTACATTAAGGGTGCACATGCTTGCGGAATGCTCAGCCACTTGCACGTTAATTTCATGAGCTGGCTGTTCTACTGATTGGATTGACTGGAACCCTCGTCGTCACAACCAATGGAGTACCATATACACATATACATATATATATATATAGATAGATAGTTAGGTAGATAGATAGATAGACAGACAGACAGGTAGATAGATCAATAGAGATATAGATTTACGCTTCCTTCAGATGATGTGATTTCACAACATACATATTTCACTTTTATGTAAGGGGACTTTGTGACATTGCAATGTTTGATCTTATTGTGCACCCAGTCAGTAAACACTGTCACATCAGATCAATAAATCTAATTTGAGAGCAGGTCTTTGTTTATAGAAATCAGATATATTGTTGTCTGGAATTTCAGTGTTCTGCATGTACCTCATGAGTTTATTTATTTATACATAGGCGCCGGAGTGGCTGTGTGGTAAGTAGCTTGCTAACAAACCACATGGTTCTGGGTTCAGTCCCACTGCGTGGCATCTTGGGCAAGTGTCTTCTGCTAGAGCCCCGGGCCGACCAATGCCTTGTGAGTGGATTTGGTAGACGGAAACTGAAAGAAGCCTGTCGTATATATGTATATATATGTATATATATATATATATATATATATAGAGAGAGAGAGAGAGAAAATTCCTTTTAAGCTCCTCTTTATATAACAAAATGACAGAGAAATTACTATTGTCTAATTAATCCAATAAAGCCACTAAAACAACACAGCGTTTATGTAAAATGTCACCTTCTTTGGAATGGGAATCAGTACAACAGTTTGGATCTTTTCTATTTTGAGGCCAGTTTTTTCAAATTTTTCCTACTGAACCAAACAATTTGAAACTTCGTATACTGGTAGAATGTGTCAAAAGTAAACTTAATTGTAAACCAGAATGAAAACGGAATTGTAACTTCTAAGTTTAACGTTGTTTAATAATTAGAATTTTAACCAATGATATTCCGTCATTCGGCTTTATTTTATTTACTCCGTCTCAACCACCAATTTCGTGACGTATTTAACATCTTAAATGTAAACAAGTCAGCCACCTTCTAATAACAATATTTAAAACTAGTTAATAAGCCACATGTATTAAATTGAAAATGTTTCCATTCTGTATGTCTGCATGTATGTGTGTGTGTATGTATGTGTAAGTATGTGTGTGTGTGTATGTATGTGTGTGTGTGTATGTATGTATAGCCGATTCATCGTAATCGTAATTACGATGAATTGGCCATACATACATAGATACATACACACACACACATACATGCAGACATACATATACACATACACCGAGTAAAAAATTTCAGTTATCTCTCTCTTTCACACATTACTCTCTCTGTCTCTTCACACACACTAACAGAAGCACTTCACTTACACAACATACTGTCTCCCACACCCCATCAAACACACACACACACACACATGTACATCAATGCTTCCCCTAGACGGTAACTTCAAAGACAAACTTCCCTCGTCATAAAATCGCTTCCTCTTAGTCTCTTTCGCTCTCATTACTTATGTAAAAAAATAAAAGTTTTTTACGGAAATCGACGGAAAACTTGTGCTACGACAAGCGAAACTTCGCCGAAATTTAATATTAAAAAAGCAAAGAGCTGGCAGAAACGTTAGCCCGCCGGGCGAAATGCGTAGCCGTATTTCGTCTGCCGTGTTTGTTTACAGTTTTCCGAACGTTAGTACGTCACAAAAGCGCTTTCTACGTCACACTAATAGAATGCAGTCAAGTTTTACACATGAAAACAAACAATCTGATTGGTTAAAATTCGCAGTTTTAATCTACGATTAAAGTCATAAAATAGATTTTTCTCAAATAAACTAGTTCCAACCTGTGTCTTGTTTTGCTAGACTCTATCAGCATACGAAGTTTCAGATTATTTAGTTAAGTAGAAAGATCTGTGGTCCTGGCTTCAGAATAGAAAAGATCCCAACAGTTTTCTTCAACAAACGCAAGAAAGCATTCTAAATCATTGCTTTCCCATCAATTTAAAGTCAAGTTTGTTGGAAGGGATGCAATCAATAAGCTTCAAAACGAAAATGGTATTGAAAAGAGAGTGTCATACAAACATGCTAACAGGAATACACCATGCAGTAGATAATATGACTAAAGGACTGAGAGAAACATTCCAATTACAATTGCTAATCACAAATGCAAATGATGTCTTCCAGTGTGCTGTTCAAGTGAACCTATGTTAAAAAAGATTTTAGTTACAGTTGTTTGTGCGTCGGGTGAGAAACTATAAACCAAATAATGTTATATCTTAATTTCCTTTACTAATGATGTTGGTGGGCTACATATCTGGAGGGCATAGGTTATCTTACCTTTAATGCTTTTCTCATCATATTCAACATGATCCAAACACAAAGTTATATTCTTGGCACCCTACAGATAACGTTTAGTAAGGTTAACTGTTCAAAAGTGATGTGTACTTTTGTACGAGCGAAATTTTGAGGTGAATATATAGGATGTACTTCTTGCAAATTATCTCAGTAATAAGTGTGCTATTGTACAAGTGAGTCTGTAAAAAGTATGCAGAGTGTGTTCTTTCATACAACTGAGTCAGCTGGAAGTCAGTACAGTATGTGCTCTCATTCCAGTGAAAATTTAGAATAAGAATGTGGAACAGAATTAACATTTCAGCTAACATGTGTATTTGGTGTATGTCCCTGACCCCCCCTGTATTTTAATTAATTATGAATCTCAAGGTAAAAGGAATTGTTTATTGTAGAAAGATCTGTATTGCGAAAGCTACAGGAAACTAAGAAAAATGCTTCTTGATTTTATTATTCTATGGCATAACCACATGAGCTGTGAGTTTCCACTGAAACAAGTTAGCTTTGAAAACACATCTTGGCACTGTTGTATCACTACTGAACTACCCACTTTTGAAGATAATGGTATCTGATGGTATTCACAAGTTGTATCTAGATTCATATGTCATAATGGTGACAGCAGTGTTTGAGTACAAATTCAGAAAATTATGTAGATTTTGTTACAAACAGATTGGCTTGACTGAAAATAGAGGCCACCGGTACAGGGAGATGAAGATAATATTGATGCACTTTAAATGTATGTTGTCAAATTATATCAAAATGCACCTATAAATGTTTACTGCACTATTTATTCATGTGTCACCAAGATAAAAAATAATACCGAGAGAGCTGACAACAGTAAAGTGTATATATATCTGATGTCCAATCACATTGGTGTCATCGACAAAATAAAATTCCCAAGATCTCAATAATAAATTAAATATAACAGCTTTTCTTTATTTAATTTTTACCACAGTACAATCTATACTTTAATTCAAAGTAGTTCTACAACATGTGTTCTTCCAAAGGTTATGAAATAAAGGTTTAAATTAGTGCATGTTGAGAAAAAGTATAAGTTTCAAATTGCACTAAAACAGAGGCAAAGTTTGCATGAAGATGTGCAACAGAGATGGAGTATGAATGTGATTGTAAAATCTATATGTAACCAATAAGTTGTAAAAACAGTGTTATGCATACATTCTTGTATTCAAGTTCATTTTTTATGTGAGGAGAGTATAGGAGACATGTGCTTCTGTCTTGTAAATACAAGGCAAAAAGAACTGAAAGAAATTGCCTTAAATTCCATCTTAAGAATTTTTTGTGTTTCATTATGTTGCCAAATGACTGAGTGAATATTGCTTACACATTGATCCAATAAAAATGGTAAAACGGTGAATGATTAGAATGTCACCTGTTGTATAATGGTCACTAAACACACCTATGTATATATATAAGCGTATGCAAAGAAGCACTCATACATACACATGCATACACACACTTTCACATATATATTTTATTAAGGAAAAGTGTGTGGTGATGCAGTGAGAGGTCAAATGACATAAATGTGAAGAGATGAATGGATAGATTTAGTGATGAAAGACACCCATAGATTGTTTGATAAGGAGACAGAGAGATAAAGAGAGTGGGGAAGGAGGAATAATTGACATAAGTTTGAGAGAGGGGAAAGAGATATATACACAAGAAAGCAGAGACAGGGAATGGGGGGGGGGAAACTTGCAGCGTGTAAAAGGCAGACAGAAGGAGAGAAAGAGAGACATGTAGACAGTTAAAGAAAGAAAAAAGAAACATGTAGTGTTAAACAAGAACAGACATATAGACATAGGGAGAGAGAAAAAAAGAGAGGAGAGATAGAGATAGAGAGAGAGAGAGCAACAGGGGAAGAATATATGAGGAACAAAATAAAGAAAGTGGGAGATAAGGAGAAAAGAAGAGGACTGAGAATTATAAAGTGAATTCGATCTAAATTTAACTGTATTTTGAAGAGTCCATTAACCCAGTTCATTGCAATCAATATGAACATATACAAGAACAAAACAGACTAACAGACAGACAAACAAGAAAAGAAAGTAAGAAACCAACATTTATTAATTTTTCAGCATTCCAAGAAAAAGTATGGTATTTTTGAAAAATTATATAAAACTGTCAAAGTCACAGAATGGCCCTTAGAAATATAAGATTGGTTCCTAATTTTCCATTTTTATTTATAGAAATTCTTTAGAATTAGTGGAAAAGGATTAATCATGTTGGGAAGTTAGTTTTAAGCAAATGAAAACAGGAGAGAGAGAGAGAGAGAGAGAGAGAGGTAGAGAGAATGTAGAGAAATATATATGAAGACAGAGTAAGATATATATAAAGAGAGTCTGTTGTATTTTTCTTATTTATCTTTCATTTCTTGTTTGTTTCATTTTATCCATTATGGGAAGCAAGTGTGAGATTTATGGATTTATAAATAACAACAATATTCTAAATTTAGTCTGCAATAAATTGGATAAAATATGGTTTCTAATGGTTTATAAAGCAGTCTTCCATAAAAATAAAATAAAAAATAAAAATAAGTTTCATGCATTGTTATAATTGTTGCTGTTGTTCTTCAGCCCCAGGTCAAACTTTATCCAGTAGGCCCATGATCAAAAATATTCCATTCATGGCTGTCCTGTCTTGGATATAATGATGAAGCCTCCAGAACAATATTATCTTATATATGTTTCTCTTTTAGTTATTTCGTTTTTGGATTTGGTTTGCAAAATTCTTTATAAGAGTTCGTGTGTTGAAGCATATTCTGTTGTGTCTGGGGAGAGTCATTTTCTTTTTGTGTCTTATAATTTAACACACTCACCGGTAAAATTTCCACTTATTTCTTATTTTTATTTTCCTAAAATTTTTGTTGCGTCTTGCAACCTTTTCAATAGTCTTGACTCTGTCCGTTATTTACACTGCGTTCCTTTTTGTTTGTTTGTGCACATGTTATATTTTTGTCAAATTTTAGAAACAGCAGTATATAATTTCAAAAGTTTTGCTTCTGTTTCTAGCATGGCGAGTTAAAAGAAAACAATACTGTGGTTAATTCATTTGAGTAAATACTCCTCAAGGTAGTGCCCCAGCATGGCCACAATCTAATGATTTAAACAAGTAAAAAAAAAAGATGCTTTTAGATACTAAATTTGTTTTGTGTTTTTAATTTTTACTATTTTGATTAAACGTATGATATATTTCATTGCTCTTCTACCAGGATACCTGCAGATGAACACTAACTGACATCACCTAAGGGTATCATCTGTACATGCTTGCTTCGTGCCATTTTCAACGTGACCTGGAAATATCAACTTGCCAAAGAAAGTCTGTGCAACGAGCTTCCAGAATTATTGGGTGGCATAAGAGAAATAAAGAGATGTTGGCTAGTGACACCTTACATTGGATATTCTAACATGATCATAATCACATTAGCTGCCTCGTGAAGACATCTGTCATTCAGTGAACAGATGGCACTGGTTGCCACTGAGGGGCATTATTTCTCATCCAAGAAGATAAAGATGAGTTAAAGATCAGTCATACAACTCCAAGAAAGCTCAACCTGATGATGATGATGATGATTCCCAGGTTTAGCTAAAATTTTATTTGGTTTTGTCACATTTTTATTTGTGTTACAAATATGACGAGTGTTATTGCTTAATTCAAGGTTGACCCTTATCTAAAAGACCTCTCATGATAATTATTGCAGCTGTGAACATCCAAGAATTAGTATTTTCTTTTTTGGCACAGTGTATGCTCTGCACAGGCATGTATATATACATACATACATACATCGATTCGATTCGTTTTGTTTTGTTTCGTTTCTTCTTCTTCTCTAAGCTGGTTTTTATACATATATATAAGGGCATCCAGCCATAGAAACACTGCCAGATTTGACTGGGCCTGATGAAGCCTTCTGGCTTCACAGACCCCAGTAGAACCGTCCAACCCATGCTAGCATGGAAAACGGACGCTAAACGATGATGATGATGATGATGATATTTATATATGTATGTATGTATATATATATATGTGTGTGTGTGTTTATATGTATATATCTATATCTATATACATACACATATATATACATATATACACATACATATATACATATATATATATATACATACATGTATATGTGTGTTTGTGTGTGTATGTATATGAATATGTACTGAGATACCTGGTGCCTTGCTATACTGAAGAAGACCCGTATTCCACAGCAGAAGTGTTAAGACCAGTCCCTCTGGTGGTGAAAAGCACTCATGATGGCTGGTTCTACATAAAAAGCATCTGTGTAATGTCATAAAAAAATGTCCATGCAGTTCCACATAAAAGCACCTGTATGGTGCCATATACAAGCACCCTTGCAGAGTCATATAAAATGCCTGTGTAGTGCCACGTGAAAGTCCCGTCCTCTCTGTAAAATGGTTAGTGTTAGGAAGGGCATCCAGCTGTAGAAACGATGCCAAATCAGACTGGAGTCTGGTGCAGCTTGCCAGCTTACCAGCTCTGATCAAACCATCCAACCCATGCCAGCATGGACAACAGACGTTAAATGATGGTGGTGGTGATGATGATATATACGTGTGTTTTTGTACATGTGGGTATTTATATATGTATGTGTGTTTGTGTGTGTGTGCAAAAGCATGTCTGGCCATGCAGAAATAGATCCTTCTTGGAATCAAGATCAGGAAGGGCATCTGGTTGTAGGAAATGGGCCTCCATCTAACCCATCTAAGCATGGAAAAGTGAACCATAAAAAAATTTTTTTTAATGAACGCAAACTAGAATTATGTCATCCTCTTTTTAAGACTAGAGTATGATTTGAGAAACACTTTGGTAGTATTTCTTGCATGTTGAGCTGTCACATACAAGATCCTTTTGTTGTCTTATATGACCGGTATGTCGCATTTGATGAAATTGTCTCTGGCTCTTATTAACATGTTTATCTCAGTTGTATAGCTATAAATGTTTTCTATTGGAACCAACAGGGATATTTGTTACTAAGGTTTCAATTATTAAGTTGATGAAATACAAGTAATACAATATGTGTAATTCCAAGCAGAAACAAGTCATCATTATACAATCATGGATATCTTTGATAAAAACGAATACTACATTTTATATGGAAGCAGATTCAGGTGAGAAAAGCTACTTTGGTATATTAGTTAGTTAGTTAGTTAGTTAATTTGGCTCAAAAGCAAATAGCAAGGCCATGTAGGGGGACATGGAGTTAAGTACAGGGTGGTGTTCATGTAAAGAGTTCAGGCCACTTGAGGTCCAGGGAGGCTTTGAACAAAGCGGTCGTCGGCATCTTCACCATCTCGTCTGGCAGCTTGTTCCACGGATCCGCAACCCGGACGGAGAAAGCTCCTCTCCTTCGATTGAGATGAAATCGTTGCAGGTAGAGCTTTTCGGTGCTTATTTATTGGTGCTTATTTCTACTGATGATTGGTATGATATAATGTAAACTCAGACCCCTCTTCTGTCAGGAATTCAAGCTTAGATTAAAGATGTATTAATCTAAAAAGCAGTGAAGCATTTAATTATGCTCTCAACTATGTTTGTTTTTCTAACTTGCTGTCCTGGCTAAAAGATAGATTCTTTAGTGTTTGTGTTTTCTAGCATGCTGTTCTTGATGGAAAACAATGATTAAATATGGAATTCTTTGAAGTAGACATATGGTAAAATGTTGTAGAACAGGTTAAAATGCAAAATCCAGTGAAACCTGTAATAATGTACACTCAGCAACTATTTGTCCAGAGGACAATTTGAAGAAGAGTTTGATAAATTTAATTCCCATGAAAAGTAAAGAACCTAGCATCTTGGATATTGTCTCTTTGTTTGAAAATGAAGAAGAGAAATTAGGTAAGTAGCATTGCGGTTTGGACTGGTGGCAAATAAGTGATAAAAGAATTGAAGATGAAGGATGAATGTGATGGTGTGAGATGGGGGTAAAACCAAAAAACAGAAGTGGTGTGAGATGTTGAGAAGTCTAAAAGGGCAGGGGAATGAATGAGGAGGAAGCTTAAATTAGAGAGGGGAAGAAGAGAAAGCCAATGTTACAAGCAACCCTAACTAAAAAGCAGAATAAAAATGGTCATATAATCATCATCATTGTTTGACCGTGGTCGAGACAATGGAATTTACCATGCTACACCAGACTTCATGGTCCATCATGGCATTACGGAGGTCCTGTTGCTGGATGCCTGTATCCCTGGAGATTACATCAGGGTAGGAGAGTGTGCGCCCTCTGGTATTGCGAGTAGATGGCTTCCAGAGGAGAAGAGTAGAAATTACCTCTTTTTCAGGTAATTAATCATATAATAAGTAAAGAGAACAATAGACAAATAGCAACAACACCTAAAAGGCACCTATAGATTATTCTGATTTAGAAGAACCAAACTATTTGAAGTTAAGGACCATAGACAATCAGATTAATACCCATTTATGTATTACTGGTACTTATTGACTTCACCCCAGTGAAATTTGAACCCAAAATCTGAATGCAATGAAATGAAACAATGTAAGAAAAGAATGTTGAAAGTAAACTACATTAGTTTGATTACTTGCTAAATTACACCCAGAATTTCTTCCCCACTGCTAAGACACACACAAAAATACAATGACGGGGATTCTTTTAGTGTCAACATTATCAGCTTGTAAAGTTGTCAATGTGTGTGTAATAATTTAATGGTAAGTATTTGAGTATGTATGTATGCATGTGTATGTGTGTTTTTTATAGTGTGTTGAAGTGCATATTTGAGATATATCTTTATACGTATGTATGTATGCATGTGTACATGTGAATGAAATGTATGTACACATGTGTATATGTGAATGTGTTTATATGAATGAAATGTATGTATGCATGTGTATATGCGAATGTGTTTATATGAATGAAATGTGCAAATGTTCATATGTAGGTATATTTTAAATTTATATATGTATGTAGGTATGCATATATATGTGTGTAAATGCATAAAAGTATATATGCATCAAATATGCATTTATGTATGTGCATGTATGTATATATTTATGAAGTATGGGGTATGTTTGCATGTATGCATTGCTATGCTTATATAAAGGTATATATTTATATATGTGTGAGTGCATTAAGTAATGTGTGCGTGTATACATGTGCTTGTGTGTGTGTGTGTTTGTGTGAATGTATGTCGTAAGGACAGTGACATCATTTTTCTTTTCTTACAAGGAAATATAAAAAAAAATATAATCACAGGAAAAAAATAAACGACAAAAAAAATGCAAAAAGCAAAGTGAGAAGAATTTAAAGAAAAAAAAAAAAGTGATTTAAGTATGGAGAGGTGAGGCTGGAAGGTCGGATGGGCATGGCTGTGAGGGGGGCGGGTTCTGTGGGAAGAATGGGCAGTGGGAAAGTTTCTGATTGATTCACTAACAAATCACAAATGACATTCCACACATTTTTCAAAAATGAGACAAGGAATAATAACAACAACAACAACAATAATAATAATAATAATAATAATAATGATATTATATAATAATAATAATAATAATAATATTATATAATAATAATAATAATAATAATAATAATAATATTAATAATAATAATAAAAATAATAATAATAATAGTAATAATGATGATGGTGATGGTGATGGTGATGATAAAAATAATAAAAATAAAAGGAAAGAAAAGGAAAAAAAATGAAAAGAATTTGAGTACAGAAAAAAGTGAGAATAGTTGAATCTGATGATGGGTGCCAATACCAATAGCTAAAGGTGCATAGTGACAGTATGATGGTGATGGTGATGGTGATGATGACGATGAGGATGGTGACAATGCTGACAATGACAGTAGTGGTGGTGGTGGTAGTGGTGGCGATTATGGTAATTGCTGTGGTGGTTAGGATTATGGTAAGGGTTTGTGGCAATTGTGTTAATTGCAGTAGTGGTGGTGGTGGTGGTGAGTGTAGTGGAGGTAATACTAATGATACTGCTGATAGTAATGCTGATGCTGGTGTTGATGGTGAGTTGGTAGTGTGATGATGATGATGATGATGAAGACGATGATGATGATGACGACCACGATGAATGAGATGATGGTGATTATGATATTGGCAGTGTGGAGTCGGTGGTGGTGTTGGTGGTGTTGGTGGTGGTGGTAGTTGTGGTGGTGGTGGTGGTGGTGGTGGCTGATGTTGGTGTTAGCAAGAACAACCTTGATGGTTGTGACAATGATGAGTGGTGATGGTGGTAGTGGTGGTGGTGGTGGTGGTAGTGGTGGTGGTAGTGGTGGCGGTGGAAGTGGTGGTGATGGTGGTGATGGTGGTGCTGATTTTGATGGTTATGGCAGATATGGTAGTCTAGTCATGAGTGTAATACTGTTGCCATTGTTCAGTTGCCCAAATGACAAGGATAGGTCCCACATATACATCTTATAAAAAGAAAACTATGTCTCCACCAACTTAAGGGCAATACTGTACACTCTAACTTGTCGTAAATAACTGAGTGCAAATATTGCTTGTCTCCTTTCAGTGTCCAGTTGGCTTCAGTTTAGCCATTGATTCAGCTATTGCTTACCCCAGAGATGACCAAAGTGGATCAGGTCAGGGCACAACAATTGCTGTTTCTTTGCACTTGTTACTATCATTATTAAGGTGGTGAGCTGGCAGAATCATTAGCATGCCGAGGAGAATGTTTAGTGGCCCTGTGTCTATCTTTATGTACTGGGTTCAAATTTTGCCAAAGTCAACTTTGACTTTCATCCTGTGGGTGTGGTTTGCAGACAGTTATAATGTAAAGTGAGCTGTTTTTTTATTCTCTCCAGTTTAGAACAGTGGTACCCAGCCTTTTTGCAGCAGTTCCCAACCTTTTTGCAGCCATTCCCAACCTTTTCGCAGAGTTCCCAACTTTTTTATTTAAATGAGTTTTCCCATGGCCCCCTTTTAATATGCTTACCCTATAAATGAAATTTTCAATTTAGTTCACAGACCCCCCCGCCCAGTACTACCTGTGTGGACCCCCCCCCCCCGCAAGCGTCCGCAGACCCCAGGTTGGGAACCACTGGTTTAAAATGAAATGTAGAATGATTCTGAGATCAGACAGAACTGGCACAGTCCATAATGGAACTAATGTAATATTAGTACACCATTGCTGTTGTTTTATCTGTATCTGTTTACCAAATACTGTAACTGATTGCTCTACTTATATATGCATGTCATTTTAACAATGGCAGCAGCAGCAGCAGGAGTAGTAGAAGTAGTAATTTTTAGTATTTTAGTCTTCTGTGTGCACTGTTTGTTTATGCTGTTGAATGTGACAGCTCATTGTTATTCACAGTTCTCTAATGTTGCTGGTAAAAATGAAAACAGTGGATTTCGTAGTTGCTACTTTATATCTGTTGTTAAGGAACCAAGTTACTAAGTTGATTTAAGTAAGAATGGAATGACTGTCTGAAGAATGATGAGGGAGATGCAAATATATGAAGATCTCTTACTCTTTACTCTCTCTTTTACTCGTTTCAGTCATTTGACTGCAGCCATGCTGGAGCATTGCCTTTAATCGAGCAACTCGACCCCGGGACTTATTTTTTTGTAAGCCCAGTACTTATTCTATCGGTCTCTTTTGCTGAACCGCTAAGTAACGGGGACATAAACATACCAGCATCGGTTGTCAAGCAATGCTAGGGGGACAAACACAGACACACAAACATACACACGCATATATATATACATATATACGACGGGCTTCTTTCAGTTTCCGTCTACCAAATCCACTCACAAGGCTTTGGTTGGCCCGAGGCTATAGCAGAAGACACTCGCCCAAGGTGCCATGCAGTGGGACTGAACCCGGAACCATGTGGTTGGTAAACAAGCTACTTACCACACAGCCACTCCTGCGCCTATATTTTTCATGGAAGTTTTATGATATTCATGTAAATATAGATTAAAGAAAGCGGGTGGGATGTGGCATGCCATTCAGAAAATTGCAGTTCTTTGGATGCATTGTTCTCAATGTGATGTTAGGTATTGTTTGTGTCTTTCTTTTTGTGAGTAGGTAGTGGAAAATGGTGTTGAAATCTTTGCTGATGGCTATGATAGTTAAAGTGTTACATGTGGGAAGCTTTGGTTGAGGAAGCCATATATGGCTTTGAATTTTGTTGTGGTTTATTGAAAAAAATGTGTGGACTTGTAAATGATAAAGATTAGCCTTTCTAGAATTTTTGAAGGTGTGCATCGAAAGGTGGTGAGTTTCAATAATAGTAACTCATTTGGATTCAAATTGGACGTTAGAATGTTATAATTTTAACCAGCTCGTACAGTGTGAGTGTTGTAAATATTAGTGATTCCCTCAGTGGTTAGTAAATTAGCAAAGTTGTTAGATTGTTGGCTAGAATGCCTTACAGTATTTGTTCTTGCTCCCTGTATTCTAAGTTCAAATTCCATCATGGTTTTCATTTATTTGAGGTCAATAAATGATAATAATAATAATAATAATAATAATAATAATAATAATAATAATAATAATAATAATAATAATAATAATAACCCACTCTCAAACGAATTGGATAGTACCAGTTATGGGTACAAAGTTTTTAGTAAGTCAATAAATCACCTTTTCTATATGGACGACCTAAAGCTGTTTGCCAGAAATGACCAAGAGCTAGAAGGGTTGCTAACAACTGTTAAAGAGTTCAGCAATTTTGGCCTTGATAAGTGTGCTAAAGCAACTTTTGTAAGAGGCAAGCTCAGGCAAACAGCTTCTGTTAAATTAGATATTGACACTACCATCAAGGAACTTGACCCACAAGAAAGTTACAAATACCTAGGAATCATCGAAGGAGATGGTATACATCATGCTACAATGAAGGAAAAAATAAGAAAGGAATACTATCGGAGAATAAGGCTTGTACTGAAGACTGAACTCAACTCCAAAAATTGCATTGAGGCCATTAACACCCTGGCACTTCCAGTAGTACAGTACAGTTTTAACATCATTAACTGGAACCCTACGGAACTCCAACGCTTGGACAGGAAGACAAGAAAATTACTGACATCCAAGAACATGCACCACCCTAAGGCAGATGTAGACCGCCTGTACCTACCTAGAAGCAGCGGGGTGGGGGTGGGGGGAAGAGGAATGATGCAATTAGAGCTGTGCTATAAGACCTCCACTGTAGGAATGAACAGGTACCTATCTAGTACAAAGGACTGGATGCTGCGACTTGTGTGTGAACACGAAAGCAGCAAAAAGCTGCATTCTATTGTCAAGGAAGCTTATAAGTTCGAAAGGGAACTAGACATTAACCTTGAATCAGATGAAGAGCTGGAAACCATTGCTACCAGTTAAGACAATCTTTTGCGCTCTATGCATGGATGGTAAGCCATTATTATTATTATTATTGTCGTCATCATCATCATCATCATCATCATCATCATCAATAGTAATAATGATGATGATGATGATGATGATGATGATGATGATGATGATGATGATGATGACGACAACAATAATAATAATAATGGCTTACCATCCATGCAGAAAGTGCAAAAGATTGTCTTAACTGGTATGTCACATGTATCAGGAAGAGCATTGTCACTAAATTTTCTTTCCTTTTCCCCCTTTATTTTATTTGTTTACTTTTCTATTTTTTATTTTTCCTTTTTTCTCTGTTTTCCTCTTTCTCTCTATGACATGACTCTGTAAATGAAAAAAAATCTGGTGTGGTTGTTTTAATGGCCTACCAGTGTAAACAGTACATTTCTCTGCCCTAGGTGTCAGGAAGACACTTGTCAAAAAATGGAAACAGAATTGAAAAAAGAGGTTAATAAAAATACTACTACTACTACTACTACTACTAATAATAATAATAATAATAATAATAATAATAATAATAATAATAATAATAATAATATGATCATAAGAAAGCCATAGACAATATACAGATTTAGCCATCGACAATGGTTAGATATACCATAAATCCTCGAATATAATCCACACTTTTTTCACAAAATTTAAAGGTCAAAATCCCTAATGCGTACTGTATACGAGGTCAGAAATGAAAATTATTTTCTAAGCAAAGTTCGAGTTTCTGTTTGCTGTCCGGCAATGTTTATTCAGATGCATTTTGTGATGTCGGGTGCGAAAATATCTTAAATCATCCATAACTTGCAGTTAGCAACATTTATTAAACATTATTACTGTTATTTCATTATTTTCTGCAAACAAAATGCACAAAATACATTTGCATTATATTATATATACAATAATAATAAAGGATGTTACCGCATATATTTTTACAAACCAAGGACGTTATATAGACCTCCTTGACTCAAGTTAGAGAAGGGGTACGTATTATACACAAGGTTTAGGTTTTTCAGAAGTACAACCCCCTAAAAGTCCCCTGCATATTATACTCAAGGACGGTCTATACTTGAGCATTTACGGTGGCTGGAGTGTAACACATAGTCTAAAGAAACTGATATCCACAGCCACAGGCAACAGACACATATAGCTACAGACAATAGACACATTGATCCTTAGACAATGGATAGCAATAGCTAGAGGCAGTGATAGTTATAGTGACAGGCAGCAGAAAGATATAGCCACTGGTAAGAGATAGATATACTCTTACTCTTTTACTCTTTTACTTGTTTCAGTCATTTGACTGCGGCCATGCTGGAGCACCGCTTTTAGTCGAGCAAATCGACCCCCGGGACTTATTCTTTGTAAGCCCTGTACTTATTCTATCGGTCTCTTTTGCCAAACCGCTAAGTGACGGGGACGTAAACACACCAGCATCGGTTGTCAAGCAATGCTAGGGGGACAAACACAGACACACAAACACACACACATACATATACATATATATACATATATATGATAGGCTTCTTTCAGTTTCCATCTACCAAATCCACTCACAAGGCATTGGTCGGCCCGGGGCTATAGCAGAAGACACTTGCCCAAGATGCCACACAGTGGGACTGAACCCAGAACCATGTGGTTGGTTAGCAAGCTACTTACCACACAGCCACTACTGCACCCATATAGCTACATAAATCTGTTAGACATAGCTACATGTAACAGATAGATACGGTCACATGCAACAGATAAATATAGCTACATGTTCCAAATGTAGCTATATGGTCACATATAGTGGTCGTTTTATGTACATTACGCACCATGTAGATCTTTAAGAAGGAACTCCTTATTAGGTAACAATGGAATTAATAGTAAATACGTTCTAACTCTCTCTCTCTTTCTGTCTGTCTGTCTCTCTCTCTCTCAATGGTTGCTCTGTTTGCTAGAAATAGCAACCTAAGAATTCACGGCTATGGGGTCATAGGTGCAGGAGTGGCTGTGTGGTAAATAGCTTGCTAACCAACCACATGGTTCCGGGTTCAGTCCCACTGTGTGGCATCTTGGGCAAGTGTCTTCTGCTATAGCCCCGGGCCGACCAATGCCTTGTGAGTGGATTTGGTAGACAGAAACTGAAAGAAGCCTGTCGTATATATGTATATATATATATATATATATATATTTATACCACCGTCCAACCCATGCTAGCATGGAAAATGGACGTTAAACGATGATGATGATGATGATGATGATACATATATATGTATGTGTGTGTGTGTGTGTGTGTGTGTGTGTTTGTGTGTGTGTGTTTGTCCCCCTAGTATTGCTTGGCAACCGATGCTGGTGTGTTTACGTCCCCATCACTTAGCGGTTCGGCAAAAGAGACCGATAGAATAAGTACTGGGCTTACAAAAAGAATAAGTCCCAGGGTCGATTTGCTCGACTAAAAGGCGGTGCTCCAGCATGGCCACAGTCAAATGAATGAAACAAGTAAAAGAGTAAAAGAGTAAAGAGTATATGACCAACAAATTTCAATACCATTGGTGAGATTAAAAGTTTAAGATGGTGGGAAATTATTTGGAAAATTTTATAGCTACATGTGTTACATGTAGCTATATCTATCTGTTGCATGTAATCGTATCTGCATGCAGATATAGCTACACATTTATAGCCAAAAATACAACAGATTAGATATAGGCATATGCAATAGATAGACATGACCACATGAATCATATAGATTTAGCTAGAGGAAACAGATAGAGATAGGCACAATGCAAAAGAAAAATTACCAGATGAAAATGTTGTAGAGTTTTCTGCAACTTACAGCTCTTTGTTGTAGATATAGAAGCAGCGTTACAAAATTAAATAATTGAAGATTAAGGTTTGATCAAAGAACAAATTTGAATAATTTTACTCTAATTGTTGATAAATATATAGTGAAATAGAGAGATTACACAATGAGGAATAGTAATAATAATAATAATAATAAAATAATAATAATAATATAATAATAATAATAATAATAATAATGATGATAATAATAATAATAAAATAACAACGATGACGATGATGATGAGGATGATGATGATGATGATAGTAGTAACAGCAACAACAAATATGTGTTGTCTTCTTAGTTTTAAAAATATACAACTGTTGTCTTTGATCTATCCTAGCTTTATCATTCATTAATTAATTAATTATTTAGCTGTCTAATTTATTGATTGTAATATATATATATATATATGTGTGTGTGTTGGGTGTTTATGGGTTTGTGTGTGGGTATATGTACATGAATGAGTATGTACATCGTTGCATGTAAATATATGTATTCATAGATATGTGTGCATGTGTGTCCACACACACACACTCACATACACACACACACATGCATATAAATATCATCATCGCCATCATTCTATCATAATTTTAGTTTCATTTACCATGTAGCAGGGATTAAATGGATCGCCATGGTGATAATCAGTTCTATGACAAATTATTGCTCTCCCAGATGTATTGAGGGCCATGTCATTTTGGCATGGCTTCTATTCCCAGATGCTCTTTCTGTCATCAACCACTATTGCTACCAGCATACATTGAGGCAGCACTAAAATATCCCGTATCAGTAGCATTGTATATTGTGATATGTATTGATATATTGTGAAATTACTATTGTATACAGTATTAATACTGCTATATATCGCTCAGAGATCGAGAGGTCTCCCCAGGTCAAGCTGCTGCTTCATTGCATAAAGGGGTCACAACTCTTGTACTGAGGATATATGGTGAGAGTATCACAGGAGAGAATTGCAAGGTGGATTCTTCAATGACTGGAGACCTGGTGGTAAACCAAGAGTAAAATGGTTGGATGATATCCATAGATATCCATATATAGGTGCAGGAGCAGCTGTGTGGTAAGTAGCTTGCTAACCAACCACATGGTTCCGGGTTCAGTCCCACTGCGTGGCATCTTGGGCAAGTGTCTTCTGCTATAGCCCTGGACTGACCAATGCCTTGTGAGTGGATTTGGTAGACGGAAACTGAAAGAAGCCTGTTGTATATATGTGTGTGTATATATATCATCATCGTTTAGTGTCCGTTTTCCATATATATATATATATATATATCTGTGTGTATGTGTTTGTGTGTCTGTGTTTGTCCCCCTAGCATTGCTTGACAACCGATGCTGGTGTGTTTATGTCCCCGTCACTTAACGGTTCGGCAAAAGAGACCAATAGAATAATTACTGGGCTTACAAAGAATAAGTCTCTGGTGCTCATGCTTGAGAATCCAGCAGGAAGGTGTAGTGATAGTTGCTTCTCATAGGTCCTTATGGTGAAGGTGCCTGAGGACTCTACAACCATAACCCTCCCAGGAGTAGTGGGCAGCAAAGATAGATAGATGAGTGGATTCATTTTGGTATGAGGGCATACAACCAAGTAATTAGAGAGTGGGTCTGACAACTGTTAGGTCAGTGGTTAAATCCACAGACCAGGTGGCACACTGTATCATTGCAAATAGCACTTAATTTCATACTGGCCTGATCTACATAGCTGAGAAGTTAGCACCAACCTAGTGCTGGTTAACCCTTTAGCGTTCAGATTTTTCTATCAAACATAATGCCTATTGATTCCCATTGATTTGAATTAATCCTGCATTATCTCATATCTTCAAGATCTTGATGGTGTAATTACTTAATGTAGAATAACATTGTAGGGTAGGTGTGAGAGCCTGGATCTGGTCAGTTTGAACATAAAACAGATTAACTATTTTGGCCAGATATGGCCGGTTTAAATACTAAAGGGTTAAACCTACTCCCCCTTTAGCTGTCACATCCCAGGTATATTACTGGATCAAGAGTCAAAGGGTCAAGGGAGTGTCTTTGTCTGATCAGCACTATTTGTATGCTGAATCATGGGTGAAAGCATGTCACGTGCGACTAAGTCCAACTCACTTGTGAGTGATGGCTGTAGTTAATATACCAGGATATTAGCATTATATAATACAATATTGATTTTAAATTTTGGCACAAGACCAGCAGATTTGGGAGAAGTAAGTCAATTACATCGACCTCAATGCATAACTGTTACATTATTTTATCGACCCTGGAAGGATGAAAGGCAAATTTGACCTTGGCAGAATTTGAACTCAGAACGCGAAGACAGACTAAATGCTGCTAAGCATTTTGCCCAGTGTACTTACAATTCTGCAGCTTGCTGCCTTAAATTATAGACATGGCCATGTGGTAAGAATCTTGCTTCCCCACCATATGGTTCCAGGTTCAGTCCTACTGCATGGCACCTTGGGCTAACCAAAGCCTTGTGAGTGGATTTGGTAGACAGAAACTGAAAGAAGCCTGTTTTGTGTATATATATATATATATATATATACACACACATAAGTATGTATGTATTCGTGTGCATGTGTGTGGGTGTCTGTGTTTGTCCCCCTCACAATCACTTGACAACTGATGGCGGTGTGTTTACATCCCAGCAACTTAGCGGTTCGGCAAAAGAGACCGATAAAACAAGTCCTAGGTTTACAAAGAAGTCCGGGGTTCAATTCATCCGACTAAAAGTGCTGCTCCAGCATGGCCACATTCAACTGACTGTAAATAAATGAAAGAAAGAACAAAAGAATACATACATTTTGTAAATAATACTCTTTTTATTATTGTCATCATCGCTTAATATGTGTGGCAATCTCATTATGACCATCACCTTTTGTTTCATAACAGTTGTTCATATTCCCTGCCTTGTCATCATCAGCATCGTTATCATCAACTACACTAGCTTCATCACTATTCTCTTACCTTGTCATCATCATCCTTATCGTGTTGTCGCTATCTTTGTTATCATCTTTTATCATCAATCCTTTCTTTTCAGAATAGCAAATTAGCAGAAATGAGATAATTTTGCTGTACACATCTTTCCTTAATGCCTTGAGAAAGGTAAAAAAAAAAAAAATGCTACATCCTTTGTTTCCACCCTGTTGTTTTTATTTTGTTATATAAATCTGAGGTGTTGCATCTGTGAGAAAAAAAAAATCCACTCCTCTTCCTCCTTCTCCTCCTCCTCCTCCTCCTCCTCATCATCATCATCATCATCAGCATCATCATCATCACCTCCACCACCACCACCACCACCACCACCATAATCATCATCATCATCATCATCATCATCACCACCCCCCATCATCATCATCATCACCCCCACCATCATCATCATCATCACCCCCACCACCATCATCATCATCATCATCATCATCATCATCATCACCCCCACCATCATCATCATTATCATCATCATCATTGCCACTGTCATCATAATCATCGCAATCATCATCCTTATCATCACATTACCACCACCACCACCACCACCACTACCACCACCACTGCAACCAGCTATATTTTCTACACATCCTGTTATGCATTCTCATACATTGGTTAATCAAATTCCCTGATCTCATTGGTTACTTTCCGTTACTTTGGGCTTTTCTTATAAGAATTCTTCATCTTCATCTGTGGTTCCTGCTTTACGTTCCTCTCTTTCTATTGATTAAATCCTCTTTTCTTTTGTTTTGTGTTATTTGTTTGCTAGTTTTTTTTTATTAACATATTTATTTTCTTTCAGCTTGTAAATATTTCATACCAGACCAGATTGTTATACTCTTTTATACTCTTTTACTTGTTTCAGTCATTTGACTGCGGCCATGCTGGAGCACCACCTTTAGTCGAGCAAATCGACCCCGGGACTTATTCTTTTGTAAGCCCAGTACTTATTCTTATCGGTCTCTTTTGCCAAACCGCTAAGTGACAGGGACGTAAACACACCAGCATCGGTTGTCAAGCAATGCTAGGGGGACAAACACAGACACACAAACATATACACACACACACACACACATATATATATACATATATACGACAGGCTTCTTTCAGTCTCCGTCTACCAAATCCACTCACAAGGCATTGGTCGGTCCGGGGCTATAGCAGAAGACACTTGCCCAAGATACCATGCAGTGGGACTGAACCCAGAACCATGTGGTTGGTAAGCAAGCTACTTACCACACAGCCACTCCTGCACCTATATAATCAATCTTAGAAGATAGTTTCACACACACACATATGCATTTATAGCTTTGTAAAGCGATCTGGCAGAAACATTAAAGTGTTGACGAAAAAGCCTAGTTAAATTTCTCCCAAACCATTCAACTGGGATCAAATTTGTATTTTGTTCCTTTGGTGTGATGGGGTGTGGGGGTGGATCGATAAAATGAAGTACCAGTCAAGTACTGGGGCCCATGTAATTGAGTAGGCCCAACCCCTGAAATTTATAGCCTTGTACCAAAATTCGAAATGACAACTATTACTATTATTGTTATTATTGTTATTATTACTATTATTATTATTATTATTATTATAATCATGCGTGTCAGCCCTTGTGGCCAATAAAAAAGAATTGATTATTATTATTATTATTATTAAGTAGTTTTATTTTTATAGCATGCTTTTACTTCACTACTGAGTGCAGCTCTGTGTGCCTTGGGTATGTGTTGTGATTTGTTGGGATGCTCTGATGGTTATTGTATTGAAAGTGTTTTGCGTATTATCATTATTATGTTTATTATTATTATCATTATTATTATTATTATTATTATTATTATTAATATTATTACTATTATTATTATTATAATTATTATGTAGCAGAGTCGTTAGCAAGCTGGGCAAAATGCTTAGCAGTATTTCACCTATCTTTATGTTCTGAGTTCAAATTCCACCGAGGTCGACTTTGCCTTTCATCCTTTCGGGGTAATCAAATTAAGTACCAGTGAAATACTGAGGTCAATGTCACTTACTAGTCCCTTCTCACAAATTTCAGGCTTTGTGCCTATAGCTGAAAGGATCATTATGCTTATTACTATTATTAACCCTTTAGAATTTAAACCAGCCATATCTGGCCAAAATATTCTGCTACATTATATTCAAACTGCCCCTATCCAACATCTCACACCTACCCTACCAGTTCATTCTAAAAATAAGCAATCATCAAACCCTTGAAGCCATGTGATAGGGCATGTGTAATAAAAATACCTTTCTTATCATACCTAGGGCACCCACAGTAACAGGAACAGTTCTCACTTTAAGATGCCACATCTTTCGTATTTCAATTTCAAGGACCTAATTACTCTTACTCTTTTACTTGTTTCAGTCACTTGACTGCGGCCATGCTGGAGCACCGCCTTTAATCGAGCAACTCGACCCTGGGACTTATTCTTTTGTAAGCCCAGTACTTATTCTATCGGTTTCTTTTGCTGAACTGCTAAGTAACGGGGACATAAACACACCAGCATTGGCTGTCAAGCAATGCTAGGGGGACAAACACAGACACACAAACACGCATATATATATATATATATATATATATATACATATATACGACAGGCTTCTTTCAGTTTCTGTCTACCAAATCCACTCACAAGGCTTTGGTCAGCCTGAGGCTATAGGAGAAGACACTTGCCCAAGGTGCCACGCAGTGGGACTGAACCCGGAACCATGTGGTTAGTATAGAAGCTACTTACCACACAGCCACTCCTGCACCTATTTACTTAATTTCTCAAATGTGAATAAATAATCATTACATTTGACAGCATAATCTGAACGCTAAAGGGTTAAAGCTGACAGAATCTTTAGAGCATCAGACATGCTTAGCAGTATATCTTCTGATTCTTTAGGATCTGAGTACAAATTATGTCAAAGTGAACATTGCCTTTCATTGTTTCAGAATCAGTAAAATAAAGTACGTGTCAAGTAATGGCATTGATGTCATCAACTTACCCCTTTCACTAAAATCCTGGGTCTTGTGGCAAAAATTTGAAACCATTATTATTATCATTGCATGTTTGCACAGCATTGCTGAGCAGAGATCTATGGAGCCTTATGTATGTGCACTGAGTATCGTGTTTATATTTCAGATCTTTCGTGTGTGAGGTTGCCTACAAATTATATCTGCAGTATATACCAGAACAGTTTTGTCTCTGTTGTGTATAGTTAAAAGTGCCTAGATATCGACTTTGCAATTACCTGCAAATTTTATTGATCACTTCCCTAAAACCTTGCCTCTGGTTATCTCTATTTCCAGATTTTTTTATTGAGATCTCTCTCTCTCTCTCTATCTGCTCAGTCAATGTCCTCCAGTCAGTTCTATCCTGGGCCGCTTCCTTCAGATTGGCCATGTCCATTCCGGTATCACTCCTGATGGTGTCAAGCCAGCGGTTTCTTGGTCGGCCTCCTCCTCTCTTGCCACTGACCATTCTAAGCATGATGTCCTTCTCCAGGGATTTTCTCTGCTTAATATGACCGAAATATGCCAATCTACGCTTGGTGATCCCAGCTTCTAGCGACATTTTTGGCCCTATCTGCTTAAGAACTTCTCCATTGGTGAGCCTCGCTGTCCATGGAATCTGCAAAAGTCTTCTCCAACACCAAAGCTCGAATGCATTAATTCTCTTCTGGTCAACTTTCTTTAGTGTCCAGGTCTTGCATCCATATGTTGCTATTGGGAAGACAATTGCATTCACCAATCTGCATTTGGTAGCGAGTCTGATGTCTCTACTCTTCCAGACCCTGCTCATGCTGACCATTGCCTCTCTGCCTAGTACTATCTGCCGTCTTATTTCTGGAGTGCAGTCACCATCTCGATTTATTTTGAAGCCAAGGAAGATGAAATCATCAACCACTTCAATCTCGTCATTATCGATCTTGAGAACATTTCTTTATTTCTTTTAGAGATACAATATTGTCTGCTGGGATTGAAACATTATTTAGGAGACACTTACATTTCTGGTTGCCTTTCAAAACAGTAATTGGAAAATTAGATTGATCTCCTTTGTCCAAGTAGCTTGGAATATTCCTGACTATGGTTGCTTGATATCATTATTGTTCTGCTGAGGTTGGCTTTGCCTTTCATCTTTTTGAAGTCAACAAACTAAGTACCAGTGATTACTGAGGTTGATGTAATTGATGAGCTTCTTCTCCTCAAATTTTAGTTCTTGTATCTTTTACTGAAAGGATCATCATTATCATCATCATCGTCATCATCACCACCACCACCACCACCACCACCACCACCACCACCACCACCATCATCATCATCATCATCATCATCATCATCATCATCATCACCACCACCACCACCACCACCACCACCACCACCATCATCATCATCATCATCGTCGTCATCATCATCATCATCATCATCATTATCATCACCACCACCACCACCACCACCACCACCACCATCATCATCATCATCATCATCATCATCATCATCATCATCATCATCATTTACTTTTAATCTGCATGTTTGTTGCAATCACTTGCCGAGACACACCCAGCGTCCTAGGGCAGGGGAAGGATAAGAGATGTTACACTATGACTAAAAGCTTCGGAAGGGTAAGTGGCAGAGGCCACATCTTGATGTAAATCCAACACAAGCATTTAAACTGATAGAGTTTTTCTAAGGATGTGGGCAGTGTTTGTTAGCACAATCTTTTGGATTTCTCTGAGACATGGTTCTCCTGGGATGTAACCGAGATGTTTTTGATATACCTTTCTTATCATACCTAGGGTGCCCACAGTAACAGGAACAGTTCTCACTTTCAATTTTCAGGACCTTATATTTGCTTAATTTCTCAAATTCCTTTACAGATACGTTTTTATCAGTGGAATCACTTGCATCTATTAGTCTGTAAGTATTTTCTTCCCTGTCTTTAATGACTATGTCAAGTTGATTAGACTGGATTGTTCTGTTGGTGTTGACTAGAAACTCCCAGAGGACAGTGACATTTCTACCTTCAATGATGGGCTGAGTATGATGTTCATACCAGTAAGCAAGAGTGTTGATTTTGTAGAGTTTACATATTTTCCAATGTAAATACTGTCTTAACCTATCATGGTGATTTTTGTATTCCTTTGGTATAAGCACAGAACATCCCTAGATTAGATGGTCTATTGTTTTATCAATTGTATCACAGAATCTGCATTTAGGGTTAGAACCATTTTGAAGCAAGTTGGTAGTTTTTGGTCAGCAAACTTTGGTCTTGTGCTGCTAATATGAAACCTTCAGTCTCTGATTTCAGTCTTGAGCTTCTCAGCCACTGATTAATTGTTGCTCTGTCTACATCAGCATTTCGGCTTTGAAGTATATACCATGAAATGAGGTTACTTTGAACACCGAGGCAACAGTAGTGTAGTATATGTGGTGCACCTTGTCCACTACCACTAGGTCCAGTCTGTTATACTCTAGCACCTGATCTCTTCAGACTGGGAAATGCTAGTGGATTTTGCTTTCTGTGGTTTGTGCTCATACCACGTCTTACCTCTCTCTAGCCCCACTTTTCACTCAGTTTCCAACTTAATGCTATACCTATCAAATTCACTCACAAGTCACTGGTCAGCCCAAGGCATCGATAGGTGGATTGGGTTCTTCATAGTAGAGCTCAACATGAAACCACATGGTTCTTCAATACGCAGCTATGCCTGTAACTATCTATATATTGTTGATCTTGCTTTTGCTCTTGTTTACGTCAACGCTTTTCTTGTTGCAGAAGTCTTTTTATTATTTGTTATTATGGCATAATTTATATTTTTTTTCATATATTATACACCTACACATACGCTCTCTCTCTATTACTCTCGTTCTCTCTTTCTCTCTCTCTCTCCCCCTTCTCTCTCTCACTCACACTCATTCTGTTTGTGTAAAGAAAATTTCCAAAAGCCTGTATCTATTATTAAAACTGATATATTGTCTTCTGTTTAAGTTGTTTTTGTGTTTTATTTATATTTCACTGATATTCTTTTTTATTGTTACTATTGCTTACGTGGCTTTGTTATTTTGATTCTGTTAATATTTTTCATACATCTATCTTTATGTATTTTAATTATATCTGCAAGTGTGTGTCTGTGTATGTGTGTGTGTGTGTGTGTGTGTGTGTGTTGAGTTTTCAGATTTAGTTTCTCAATATGTTTCTTTCAACACCAAATCTTTAATCATTGGTTGTTTTTTCTTGAGATACTTTCTGGGGGAAAAAAAAACGTTGAAGTTGCTCCAGATTACTATTATACCAATGTTACTTCATTGTTATTGACAAGGATTTATACTCACGTGTATATGGCAATATCTGTGTGTGAATGTATACATACATACATACATACATACATACATACATACATATATAAATATATATAAACATACTACATGCATATATATATATGCATATATATATGCACATATATACATGTGTATACATATATTGTTGTTGGCATCCTTTTTGTCTCGGGAGACAATGGAGTTGCGCATAAAGTAGTCTAGTCCGGCTTTTACATTTCATGTCTTGATACATTTCCTGCTGTGGCTGTGTAGTCCTATCCTGGACAAACACTCCCTCTGGCAGGTACCGCAAATGTAGCGAAGACTGTTCCTGGCTGGTTGTAATGCCATAGTTTCTTGTTGACGTCTCTTCTTGTCTTTCCATTTCTCCTCTCTCTTTCTGTCACTCCTTTGTATTCCCTCTCTTACGGTATGTCGCCAGTCTCCACGGTTGCCGGCAACTGCCTCCCAACCGCTAATATTGATGTTGCAGGCCTTCATGTCCCTTTTGCAAACATCCTTGTAACGTAAGAGCGGTCTATCCACAGACCTAGTACCCCTAGCAAGCTCTCTGTGGAGTATGTCCTTGGGGATTCTGCCATCTTTCATACGGCTAACATGCCCAAGCCATCTCATACGTCTTTGTGTGAGGAGTGCAATCATGCTTGGTATTCCTGCTTGCCAGAGGACATCTTTCTTGGGGATACGGTTCTGCCATTTGATGCAGAGGATTTTCTGTTGGCAGCGCAGGTGAAAGATGTTTAGGCGACACTCTTGGCGTGTGTATAGCGTCCAAGCCTCAATTCCATACAGTAGAGTGCTAAGTACACATGCCTGGCAGATCTTCATTTTCGTGGTCTTGGTCAGCTTATTGTTGTCCCAAGCCCATTTGGAGAGTTGGACCATCGCAGCAGCTGCCTTGCCAATGTGTATATTGAGCTCAGCATCGAGGGATAGGTTGTAGGTGACGGTAGAGCCCAGATAGGTAAACTTCTCCACCTCTTGGAATCTGTGGTCTCCAATATGTATGTTTGGGATGTCCGATGTAGCAGGATTTCACCTTCTTTTGGCAGGGAAGAGATCCAGAAGAACCTCGTCAACATGGCGTTGGCTTTGCAGTGAGAAACTCACTACTTTCCTCAATAGAACCACCATACATATATATATTACATATATATGTATATATATATACACATATATATGTACATATATATTATATATCCATATATTATATATATTATATATACATATGTATATATAGATGTATATACAAGCATACACACACATATATATATGAATACATTTATATCTACACATATACATACATATATATATAAATATATATATGTATATATATATATAATATATATATATATATACATATGCATATATTTACATACATATACATATATATATATATACATACATATACATACATACATGCACACACACACATATCACAGCAAATGGTGCTCTCTCTGAAGTGTCACGAGTCCTCAGCAGAATCCCCCAGGGAACAGTGCTGGCACATAAAAAGCACCCACTACACTCTCAGAGTGTTTGGCATTAGGAAGAGCCTCAAGCTGTAGAAACACTGCCAGATCACATTGGATCCTAGTGCAGCCTCCTGGCTTGCCAGTCCTCAATCAAACCATCCAACCAATGTCAGCATGGGAAGCTGACATTAAACAACGACGACAATGAGGATGAGGATGATTGATGATGATGATATTTACCACATGAACCACAATGAAAAAAATATGAGGAGGATATGGTATATAATTTTTTTTGTGCTGGGGTTCCTTGAGACATGTGATCTATTTTAAGGTTTACGCAAGGGTAAAAGGGTTGAGAAACACTGATCTAATGACTTATTATATTCTACATTATTTGTCAGGGTGACAATACTTTGCTGAACATGATGCAGACTTTCTGTTGGTTGATATCAGTAAATTGTGAACACTTTTTTTTACCAAACACAAGACAGGTGGGGATTTCACTTCGTCCCATGACACTTCTAAGTTATCTATGGTATCTGTAATGCTGAAATTTTCCAGAAGCTATAAACTGTTGGTTATTCCACCATCAATCACTCTTATGAGAAGGTTCAGTGTTCTACTAGATAATATGCTTTGAAGTAAGCTATCAAACCTTGGATCTACTGGTTTGAGAAACAAATCATTTCCATGGGGATATATTCCATTCTCATATTATCAAAAGAATCGTTTAATCTTCTGGGTGGCTTGGTGCATTGTCAAACAGGACCAATGCTTTGTTAGAAATATAACAACTGGCACACAACTATCTACAGCTGAGCAAAAAATATTTTTGAAACAATCTTGGATTAGGAGTGGCTGTGTGGTAAGTAGCTTGCTAACCAACCACATGGTTGCGGGTTCAGTCCCACTGCGAGGCATCTTGGGCAAGTGTCTTCTGCTATAGCCTTGGGCCGATCAAAGCTTTGTGAGTGGATTTGGTTGACAGAAACTGAAAGAAGCCCATCGTATACATGTATATATATATATATATATGTATATATATATATATATATATATATATATACATATATATACACACTCACACACACACACACATATATATATATATATATATATATATATATAAAGTTAATCCAAACAAGAAAACACAAAAAAACACAACAACGCGAGGACGTGGAACAAATAAAGTATTATTGGATGCTCAGTAAAGAAGGGAAGAAGGAGGGTATAACGTTTCGAGCGGAGCTCTTCATCGGAAACATAGGAGAAGGAAAGATCCCGAAAAGGGAAGACAGAGGAAAAAAATCGCCAGCGGTACTCACGGGGTCACATATTGAAAGACCGGAAGTAGAAAGGTGGAAGAATAATGTTTTTTAAAGACAGGAGAGTTTTCAAAGATAGTAGGTAGTATGTCAAAGACAAGGAAAGTGAGAGGGGGAATGTGTGTGGATGTGTGCGTGTGCGGAGGTCTGCATGTGCGCGTGTGTTTGTATGTGTACAATGATGACACATGCGTGTGTGTGTGCGTGTGTCCCCCCCCCCCAACATTGCTTAACAACTGATGCTGGTGTGTTTATGTCCCTGTAACTTATTGGTTTGGCAAAAGAGACCGATAAAATAAGTACTATTCTTACAAAAAGTAAGTCCTGGGGTCGATTTGCTCGACTAAAGGCGGTGCTCCAGCCTGGCCACAGTCAAATGACTGAAACAAATAAAAGAGTAAAAGAGTAAAGGATTGTATTTATACAAGCCTTCTTATCTGAATGCAACTTCACAAGTTGATTAAACTTTGCAGTCTTTAGAAACCATTGCACTTTGGGAGTGATACACAGGTAGGAGCTTTAATTACATATTACCAGCATCAGTTTCTCTCGCAGAAATTTCAAATGACTTTTAGAAACTTTAACAGTCGGAGCTGATGTTTTTTCACGAGGTAATGCCATCCTTTACTCTTTTACTCGTTTCAGTCATTTGACTGTGGCCAGGCTGGAGCACCGCCTTTAGTCGAGCAAACTGACCCCAGGACTTATTCTTTGTAAGACTAGTACTTATTCTATCGGTCTCTTGTGCAGAAAAGTCATGTTTCATTGGCAATGTAAGCTTGTTCTGGTGTGTTATCTGCTTCAACATTAGTTTCTTTCAACTCCTGGGGTTAGTCAGTAGCAGCTTCTCCATCAACTCTGGTAGTTTCACCTGTCATTTTAATGTTGTGCCGATTAAGAAAATGCTTAAACTTTTCAAATGAAGCTTTAAAAGCAAGACAAGATTTTACAACAGAAGATGTACTCCTAATTATGTAAATCATCAAACAAAGTTTTAGCATCCATCTGAACGACCAAATTTATTGGTAAATTACGTCCAGTATGATCAGTGATCCATAAACTCAAGAGCTGTTCCATTTTAAGCATCGAACGTGATCTATGAACATCCAATGTTTAGGCATTTAATGGTGTAACTACTTGAGCATTTAATCCAAATCTACTTATATAGTTATGCTTTGTGGATACTGCAAGTTCTAATGCTTTGCAATAAGACTAAGTTTTTCACTTGCATCAAACTGTGAAAAACATCCAGTTAACCATTCAGAGTAATTCTTTTATGATTCCTTTATGTACTGCTGTTCTTACTTCTACTTGACAAGCTCTTTCTGATCATCTTGAATAAATATGATAAACTATAATTTAAGCATTTACTTAAATATAACAGTTCTGGTGATAGACAAGAAAATTACTCTTAAGAAGAAAGATACAAATCTTTTTAATTCAAGAATGTGTTGGGCAAAAACTTGTTGACTTATTACTTCGTACACAAAAATATAAATGAGAAAATGAAAGAAGTGGAGGGGAGAAGAGAGGAAGTGTTCTTTGATGAAAGTTAGCTACAAGACAAAGAGTGGTTGAATTGGTGCAAGCATAATCAAAGTAAGGAATGTTAAGAAGTTAGCAAGGAGATGGTAGCAAGTTTGGTGAATTGATGAACAAACCAGTTGGGGGTCAGAGCAAGAAAAACGTAGATGGTGTCAATGTTCAACAAAATACATATGATTTTAAAGTCACTTTTATTTCTGCATGGTAGAATTACAGGCTGTTCCTAAATTAGTGGTCCTATTTAACAATTTCAGTAGGTATGGAATTCAATGATTGGTGTTTCCATAATGCTTGGAATGTGCCAATATATTGCTCTCATCGTTATTGTTGTTGTCATCATCATCGTTGCTTAATGTATTTCCCATGGTGGCATGGGTTGGACTACTACTTGTACTTGTGGCGACATTCGCCCTCGGCGGATTGAGTCGGCTTCTTCTACCACCCTCAAGGCATCTCAAACCATGGCGGAAGAAGTTTCGTGGGAATATGTGGATTTCACAAGCAGTCCCCAACAATCCTGCATGTGGAGACATCCTGTTTGCCACAGATTGTCCGCAGACGCAGGGACAGAATGACCGAGGAGCCGCCGGTTGCCGAAACAGACACTCCGAGGATTTTCTGCCGGGTTTTGGCCCTAATACCACTCGGTGTCAGACCAATCCACCTTGGGTGGCTCTACCAGGAACCGAAGTTCCCAACGGCATAGCTCTGACACTACCCGTTACCTGCATCCCCACCATGGTGAGGAGGTGATGGACTTTGGAGATGGGTTGGATAGTTTAACATGATCCAGCAAGCTGCATCAAACTGCATCAAGCCCCAGTGTAAGTTGTGGTATAGCTTCTAAAGGTAGATGTACTACCGAATACCAACCACTTCTTTACAGTGTATACTGATTGCTCTTTTTTGTGTGTCACCAGCACAAATGAGTTTGCCAACTCATTTAAATATCAGGAAAAGAACAAGAAAAAATGCACCACTGGCTAAGAGGAGAGAATATAAATATATTCTCTCCATGTTTATTTCATTCTCTCACCATTCTTTCCACTGAATCCTTTCTATTGAAGAGCATAGGCTCAAAACGTCAAAGATGCTCCCATTCTTCCTGAGCATCAAATTAATACACCTGCTTATTGCTTCCTCACCTGTCTTCATTATTAATTTTTTGTAAATTTCAACTATCTCTCTTTCTCTCTCTCTCTCTCTCTCTCTCTCTCTATTATATATATATATATATATATATATAGATAAATAGATAGATAGATAGATAGATGGATAGATAGATAGATAGATACGTAAATGTTGAAGGATGAAATGAGTGCTAAACACTACATTGGTGAATATATAATTTCATTATTTGTGAATTAAGGCTACCATTGGTTTCATGTTAATAAAAGTAAGAAAATATGCTAGTGTCTTAACAATTTTTCTAGCCGATCACATGGAATAAGGAGTCCGCCTCCGTTTTGTAAAACAGTCTCACTTCGTTCATAGGATTTCTCGTAAATTCATGTAAATAAAACAATGAATCAAGGAATCAAGGAACATTACTCTTAAGTGGCATCTTTTTGGATGCTTGTCTTTCTTGGCTTTGTCTTTTGGGTAACTTTTTGTGGTTAATTTGTTTGCATTATTTTGGTTTTTTATTGGCCATGAAGTTCTTCTACTTGTATGTTGAGGTAGTTCATCATTGAGACATATTTCTTCATTGTGTGCAGTTTGTGTACTATGTGTGTTCACATTTAGGAAAGGGGCTCTCCTGGTTGGGTTAAACTCGTTTATAGGGGCTCTTTGAAATATTTGAGTGCAGGAAAAGGAGGTTTCATCCCTAATGTTTAAGATGTTATCCATTGATTATATAATATTTAATTTTTCAGTAATATAGTGTTCACATTTGGTACCACGACCTTTGTATTTTTTGGCTTTAACAATAATTTTCCATTTCAACTGTGGGTTGCTTATTCCATTTTCTTTCAATATCCATATTATATTTGATAGGGATGTCGCATGTTTTCTGTTTTTGACTCTGAATGACACAAGATTTTGTGTGCACCTTTCCTTGAATCAATTGCGCCTCATTCCAGTATATGTCTTTGCTATTCTGTTAGAGTCCGTGATCTTGGCCTTGCATACAAGTTTTTCTCAAGACATTTGTTGTTTAGAGGCAGTAGTTTGGGGATCTGCTGCTGCATTGTCTTTCTGGTGTGTTTATATCTATTGTGATTTATGTTTATGTTTATTGTGGTTGAGTATTATTGACCCAAACATAGCTAAGAAATTCTTAAAACTAACAGACAACCACTGTCTACATTCACACAAATACCACAAGATCTTCAACAGAAATACTGTTAAAGTTAGCTATAGTTGTCTCCCCAATATAGGATTTATGAGAAATCCCATGAACTATTTTCCAAAATGGAGGCAAAAACCTTTCTCCATGTGATTGGCTTAAAAAATTGTTAAGACACTGGGATATTTTCCAACTTTTCTTAACATGAAACCAATGGTACTTTTAGTTCACAAATAGTTGCAGCATGGAAGGTGTTTATAAGCCATTTAAAAAGACTCAAAAACCGTTACATTCACTTCACCATTTTAAATTTAATTTGTCAACATATTTTCATTGCTTTGAGACCGCAACCTGTTCACTGACAAAACTCCATGCTGCATCTGGGAAAGTAACATTTAGTTTATGATATATATGTAAATATAGAGGGTGGTGGCGATCCCTGCTGTACTCTTTTGCCACAACTTTCTCTCACTCCTTCTTCTGTCGGCCTGCTCGCTTAGCCAGCGAGGTGGCATCATTTGAAGGCTAAAAAACAATGCAAAGCGCATTGTGACCAGCGATGTGTAGCAACATCTGATAGCCTGGTCGGTCACGGTGATCATGGTGATGTATGTATATATGTATGTTTGTATGTATGTATGTGTACATGTAAGTATGCATGTATGTACGTATGTATGTATGCACGAAAGAATATGCATATGTGTAGATGCGTAAGCATGTGGGCATGCTTATATACATGTACATATGTACTATGTATGTATGTAGGTATTTCGGTATGTAAGTGTGTAGACATGTCTGTGTGTGTATATGTGTATGTACATGTGAACGTATGTTTATGTACTGATATGTGTGTCTGTTCAAGCTGTATATATGACTGTTACTCTGTCGAAGGTTGCATATATATATACATCTTTTACTCATTTACTTGTTTCAGTTTCCGTCTACCAAATCCACTCACAAGGCTTTGGTCAGCCCGAGGCTATAGTAGAAGACACTTCCCAAGGTGCCACGCAGTGGACTGAACACAGAACCATGTGGTTGGTAACAAGCTATTTACCACACAGCCACTCCTGCGCCTATATATATATATATATTATATATATATATATATATATATATATAGATAGATAGATAGATAGAAAGAAAGATAGATAGATAGATATGTGTGTGTAAATATATATACACATACATACATATATATATATGTGTGTGTATATATATATATATATATATACATGTATGTATGTAAGTGTGTATACACACACACATATTTAAAGTTATTTGACAAAATGTATTAAAACGAATCTGATGCTGGTAGCTGCAAAATTGCTTCATAAAACTACTGTTTTCAAACTATATACATTATGTAGTGTAATTTGCCAGAAAATAACTTGATACATAAATATATCTGTCCAACTATAAACTTTACTGATGAACAGGAGAATCTAAACCTGTTGATGACAGTCAACTCATGAGACATTTAAATTTAGTGAAGCATCATCAATATTCATCTTTCGTCATAATCAGAGGTAGTTAACCTGCCAAAGTTCATTAAGAGAAACTGCAAAAGAAATGTTCAGATCTTGAGAGATGAAACTAGAGTTATTGAAAATACATGAATGAAAGTATTCACACACACACACATGTATTGTATAAATACATATACATAGCTGCATATACTAAAAATGAACACATACATATATATATATATATATGTGTGTGTGTGTGTATATGAAAGTATGTATATGAATAGCTTCTTTTCATCACCTTCTGACAAAGATCTCCTCTGTAGCAAGACACCTGTGCTTGTCCCTCTAGATTACGAAAATATGATGGAGAAATAAACATTTCAGCAGCTGGCATAAAGCCACACACCACCTCCTTAATAAATAATACTACTCTTAGTAGTGGGAGCTTTTTCCAATTTCTTCTTCTTTTTCTGTCTTGCAAGTTATATAGCAACCTTAATAAAGTTGGAAGCACAAAAAACAGCTCCAATTACCCCCTGTCAAATTATTGGCGTTAGGAAGGACCTCCAACCATACAAACTATACCAAAGTTGACAATGGAGTTGACCATAACCTTATAACTTGATGGATCCAGTTAAACTGATCATGCCATGTCAGCATCGAATACAGTCCTTAAATGAAGATGATTTTCCAAGGTGTGTTCAAAAAGCATCTGACTTTATTTTTCCTGCCAAAATTGTTGTCACGTGGGAAAAATCCTTTGGGCGGCAGGTGACGCCACTCTTCTTGTTCATGCACGAAAATATTCATGCCTGTAGGCACATCAGTTCCCAGCTGTTATACCTAGAGTAAAGATGTGTAGTGGACGCTCATTGAATTTTTGTTTTTCCATGGGACCACCTGTCGTTTGAGAACTTTACCACATGTCTTAGTCTAACGAAACTCAGACTTTCAGTTTTCCATGATCATGTCACTCACTCTACTTTGTTCTAGCATTGCCTCATTTCGAAAATGCTCTCACAACAATGTTCTTACATGGATCTTTTCATGGACCTTTGCATCATAGCTAATTGATGCCCTTCTCTATTTGTAGTTGCCTATAAGAGGACAGGTAGGATGGCACTATTGAAAAGGGTGGCACATAGATTCTTGTCCACATTTTCTTTGAGCACATCTTTAATTGCGATAAAATGTATTTCCTCTTGCCCTTATTCTCTTCACAATTTCAGGATCCATGTCTTGAACCTCAAGCTATGTATGCCACAAGTCTACATACTCAATAACTGTCTCAATTTTATTTCTCACCTCTCACTCATTCTTGTGCTACATTTATGAACTGCCCCCTCACGTATATATAAGTATAAACACACACACACACACACACACACACACACACACACACACACACACACACACTCACACACTTGCATACATATACATACTACGTATATATGTATATATATATGTCTTCTCTTCTCTGGATCTTTCCTTTTCCCATGTTTCTGACGAAGAGCTCCGCTCGAAACGTTAAACTCTCCTTCTTCTCTTCCTTTCTGAGCGTCCAATAATACTATATTTGTTCCACGTCCTTGCGTTGTTGTGTTTTCTCTTTGTGTTTTAATGTTTGGATTAACTTTATATACATATATATATATATATATATATATATATATATATATATACATAAATATAAGTGAGTTAACGTTAAGTGGTTAACTCTAGTGCTAGAAATAGCTCCTTATTCTGGTATAGCCACCGAAGTTGTTTCCACAGAAGAAATAATATTACCTTCAACGTAAGGGAAGCGAAATACAACGAAAAGATAGATTAATGCTGAACAATTGTTTCTTTATCAACATAATATGCAATTATACTCACATATTTGTCTATAAGTCATCGGCAGCATTTGTCCTCGATACAATTTATCAGACCCTCACGGGCGATAAATACCCATGCGGTCTGATCGATTGCATACATAGTTGTGGTTTAGCCTCCCGCCAAAAGCATGCTAAGACTCAGTGGAAACCAATACCGCATACAATATTTGCTGCAGCATATTTAAGGGTCTGATAAATTGTATCGAGGACAAATGCTGCCGATGACTTATAGACAAATATGTGAGTATAATTGCATATTATGTTGATAAAGAAACAATTGTTCAGCATTAATCTATCTTTTCGTTGTATTTCGCTTCCCTTACGTTGAAGGTAATGTTATTTCTTCTGTGGAAACAACTTCGGTGGCTATACCAGAATAAGGAGTTATTTCTAGCACTAGAGTTAACCACTTAACGTTAACTCTCTTATATTTATGTATAAATTTGTACTGTCTCCCTGGTTTTTTATGTGCTAGGCCACTTGGTGTTAAACTGACGGTATTATTAAATTAATACCTAATTTTTCACCCTCATTTATGAATGTATATATATATATATATACATATATATACATACACACACACACACACACACACACACACACACACACATATATATATATATATAAGTAGGTATGTATGTATGTATATACTTGCAAGACTATTGGTGTACAACTGTACATAGAAGGTCATTCAATTTCGTATACTCTAACCCGTCTTTGTGCTCTATAATTATATTTGCTTTCACTTTTCCTCCATTCTTCATCTTCAATTTATTGTTCCATCAATACACATCATTTAATCCTAACATTGTATCTCTCAGCCTCCTTCCCCACCACTGTTTGTGGCACCAAACTTGGCATCGCACTTATAATATTTTGTTTTGTTTTGAGATAATGACATGATACATTGTACATTGTTTACCAGGAAAATAACAAGACGATATACCACAGAACTTATGAATTATTTTCTTATAAAAATGAGTATGTAACCCCAATTTGTAGTTGACATATATAACCCCTACTAAAAATGAAAGGGCATGTGGATCTCAAATTCATTGTTTTTCTTTTTCTTTTTCCTTACCAAGTAGGACTTCATTCAACTTAGACCTCTTCAAAGCTAAGAATGTCAATTCTCTCTTTACCCCATGTCATTCCTTTGTCTCCACCTCTCCTAATCCTCCTCTCTTCTCCCCACTTATTATTCCTGTTTCTCTGTATATATGTTTCTCAGTAGCTAGAGTATATAAACTGAATGTATACAAATGGCAATAAGTGAATGAACAAGATCAGCTTATGTATCATTAGAAATGATTTTCATTTATCCTTTTACAGGTTTTCGCCTCAGAACAGTTCACATGGTATTCATGTTATCAATATCTGTTAAGGGAATAGCTATGATATGTTTTCTTAACTGAAAGAACTAAAATCTATTTCTCGGACTTACACACATACATGCAAACAAATGAACTCATCATATATACATATCGTCCAACCCATGCCTACATGGAAAATAGATATGAAATTATCTTGATGATGATAATGATGATGATATATATGTATATGTATGATAGATTTTTTGCATAATCACTGTCAATCAAATTTCATTCACAAGGCATTTACTCAAAAGCTATAACAGAAGATAATTATCAAAGAGTAGGAGTGGCTGTGTGGTAAGTAGCTTGCTTACGAACCACATAGTTCCGGGTTCAGCCCCACTGCATGGCACATTGGGCAAGTGTCTTCTACCATAGCCTTGGGCCAATCAAAGCCTTGTGAGTGGATTTGGTAGACAGAAATTGAAAGAAGCTCATCGTATATATGTATATATATATTTCTTTACTACCCACAAGGGGCTAAACATAGAGGGGACAAACAAGGACAGACAAAGGGATAAAGTCGATTGCATCGACCCCAGTGCATAACTGGTACTTATTTAATCGACCCCGAATGGATGAAAGGCAAAGTCGACCTCGGCGGAATTTGAACTCAGAACGTAGCGGCAGATGAAATACCGCTTAGCATTTCGCCCGGTGTGCTAACGTTTCTGCCAGTTCGCCGCCTTATATATGTATATATATGTATGTGTGTGTGTATGTGTTTGTGTGTCTGTGTTTGTCCCCCACCCAACATCCAAAAAGATTGAGCCAAGAACCACATAGTGGTAAATCAAAGTTCGTCAACTTATGGAAGCATCTACTTTTTCATATCTACATATAAGAAATTAATACTGCATTTATGTTGTAATAGAGATCGTAACCAGCTATGGACTGTTACACTATCTTGCACACAGATTTATGAACGTATTTTAAGAGGCATATATGAGCTTCACTTTTCCAAGAAAGTTTAGTCAATTTAAATGTCTCCATATTTTCGTTGTTTCTTTATTTTCTCTGCTTAAGATGAACATGAGGAAGAATTAATCTTGTTGGGTATGTACACAAAATATAAAAAGGCAAATTTTTAAATGGTTTAATCAGTGAAGAAGAAAGTATTTATATTTATGAAGTTGAGTGGTGAGGCAGGTCTGACAGTATGGACTGAGTGTGGGGGCACAACATAAAAATAATTTTTCCTTACTTGAGGACACAAAATGCTGCAGGCTCCAAGAATTGAATGCACAACCATATGATCATGACATAAATACCTTAACCATAAATACAAGTGCCTTCATTGGGAATTCTCAGACTGAGAGATTCTTCTCAAACAGGTATTATAAATATATTTTCGAAATATATTTCCAGGCAGAAATGTTAGCACACCGGGCGAAATGTTTAGCGGTATTTCGGCTGCCGTTACGTTGTGAGTTCAAATTATGCCGAGGTCGACTTTGTCTTTCATCCTTTCGGGGTCGATAAATTAAGTACCAGCTACGTACTGGGGACAATGTAATCAACTTAATAGCTGTGTCTGTCCTTGTTTATCCCCTCAATGTTTAGCCCCTTGTGGGTAATAAAGAAATAGGTATTATAAATATATTGTTCATAAGTGTGGTGGTGCATGAGAGGTTGTCTATATGATGGGCGTATCATTTCTAATTTTAAAAGTATTTACTTGAAGGTGGTGCTTTTAGAATGGTAGGTGTGTTTTACCTGAGAGGTGGATGTGGTTTGTAAGGCTGAGAGTTTGGTTTAGTGATTAGGATAATCAAATAGAAAAAAAATTGAGGCTGGAGAGGATAAAATGTCAGCTTGTCGTATGTCGTGTGTATGAATGTGGAATAATGTTAATAGACCTGGTATTGAATGGTATTGAATGTTGTTAATGAAAGCAATAATTATTGATGCATATAAAATTGGTTTTTTGTTTTTATATCTACACACCAGAGGTGAGATATTAAGTTGTTTTGTGAAGGCAAAGTTCAGTTTTGGAATTAAATGTTTTCAGCGGATAATTTAGGTTAGGAAACTAAGAACTGGGTGTTAGGAGGAATCAGGACGAGGATTGGGAATACAGCTGTATCAGAATGGTAATTACTGTAAGGAAACATATAAATATATGTACAGGAATGGCTGTGTGGTAAGAACCAAATCACATTGTTCTTGGTTCAGTTCTACTGCACAAAGCCTTGGACAAGTATCTTTTACTTTGGTCCTTGGCCAATGAAACCGTGTAAGTGGGTTTGATTGACAGAAAGTAAAAGAAGCCATATATATGCACGTGTGTGTGTGTGTGTATGTGTATATGTGTGTTTGTGTACTTACTTGTACTTGTGGCGACATTCACCCTGGGCTGGTTGAGTCGGCTTCTTCTACCACCCTCGGGGCATCTCGAACCATGGCAGCCCATGCACGATGGTCCTGCGCCAGTTAACTGGAAATAGCAAGCCTGTCACGGTTCCATCGGTGCAGGTCGACCACCTGCGGTCCCATGAGCACGGAGAGGTCCTCCTTGGTCGTCGTAACTCTGGTCTTTAGCTGCCCACCTGCGCGTTTCCGCCAGTCGGGAAGTTGGGAAGTATTTGTGCATGTGTGTGTATGTGTGGTAAGGAATTAGTAATAATGGTACACCCCTCCCACGTGACCAATGGAATAACCTAGTCACTATAAGTAAAGAGAAGTAAGTGAAGTATGGGGAGTACGTAGTAGGTGGTCAGAAATAGTCATGTCTTTATTGGTTTTACTAAATATACTTTATACTGAAGTGGATGTTATAACGATCCAATGTTATAAGGATATACCAGTGGGGATGATGATTTAAACGATTCATGAGGAAATAATAAATTCGTTGAGGATTTAAACAACTCATGTGGAGTTGATTAACTCACAAAGTTGGGGTATGAATTTTATGAAAAAATCATAAAAGTATGGAAAATTTGTTGGCAGGTATGCTTGCTCGTGTTGCAAAAATGGCAACAGCTGAGAGAACAACAACAGCAGATACAAACTGCAAGAACAACAACAGAAGCAACAACAACAACAACGTTCTTTATTCTTTTACTATATTCTTTTACTTGTTCCAGTCATTTGACTGCAGCCATGCTGGAGCACCGCCTTTAATTGAACCAATTCGACCCCAGGACTTATTCTTTGTAAGCCTAGTACTTATTCTATCGGTCTCTTTTGCTGAAATGCTAAGTTATGGAGACATAAACACACCAGCATCGATTGTCAAGCGATGTTGGGGGGACAAACACAGACACACAAACATATACACACACATATGTCTGTACATATATATATATGTATGTACAGACATATGACGGGCTTCTTTCAGTTTCCGTCTACCAAATCCACTCACAAGACTTTGGTTGGCCCAAGGCTATAGTAGAAGACACTTGCCCAAGGTGCCATGCAGTGGGACTGAACCCGGAACCATGTGGTTGGTAAGCAAACTACTTACCACACAGCCACTCTTGCTCCTAAACACAACATATAATATTACAGCAACAAATGCTGCAATTACTAAAGTTGTCAGGAAAGTCAGAAAAAGTGTTCTCATCAGATTGTCACGAGCTCCATTACAGAGCTCAAATATGAATCAGAAAAAGGAGTTACCTTCGAAAAATTCTTCAGAAAATATGAGGAAATCTTCAATAAAGAATGTAAAGATTGGGACGATGAGATGGAAGCACACTTAATGTTGAGAAAACTGGCAGCAACAGAATGTGAACAATACAGTAATTATGTTGTACTCCCCCAAAAAACTTCAGACATAAAATTTAATGACACAATAAATGAATTCTTTTACTCTTTTACTTGTTTCAGTTATTTGACTGTGGCCATGCTGGAGCACCACCTTTAGTCGAGCAAATCGACTCCAGGACTTATTCTTTGTAAGCCTAGTACTTATTTTATTGGTCTCTTTTGCCGAACTGCTAAGTTACGGGGGTGTAAACACACCAGCATCGGTTGTCAAGCGATGTTAGGGGGACAAACACATACATGCATATATATATATATATAATATATATATATATATATATATAGTATATATATATATATATATATATATATATATGTATATATACACACATATACGATGAGCTTCTTTCAGTTTTCGTCTACCAAGTCCACTTACAAGGCTTTGGTCGGCCCGAGGCTATAGTAGAAGACACTTGCCCAAGGTGCCACGCAGTGGGACTGAACCTTGGACCATGTGATTTGTATGCACACTTCTTACCACATAGTAACTCCTACGCCTAAAAATAGGAGGTGGAGCAAATAAAAACAATTATTGCTAAATAAAATGACACTTCATAAGAAAAACTCAAAAGGTGAGATGTTACAGGTACACCCCTCCTACATGACGAATGGAATAACCTAGTCACTATAAGTAAAGAGAAGTATGTGAAGTACAGAGAATACGTAGTAGGCGGTCAGAGATAGTTGTCTTTACTGGTTTTACCCTTTCTATTTATCTGTCTGTCTGTCTGTTTGTCTATCTGTCTATATATCTTCATGTGTATGTATGAATATATGCATGTATGTATTTATGCATGTGTGTATATATATATATATATATATATATATAATATATATATTATATATATATATATATATATAATATATATATATATATATATATATATATATATATATATATATATGCTTAGCAGGATATTTAGTATTCATTTCAATTTGACTTAGGTTTGAAACAACCTAACAATGAAAAATATAAATTACTTAAGCAGTCATGGCATCACAAATTAACAGAGGGTATGATGAATAAATAAAGACTTACAAAAGGAGAAAGAATGAGTGAGAAGAAAGGTTGCAGAAGTAGGGAAGCTACATGGCAATTATGTCTTTGGAATAAAAGCTAAGAATAATAATTGGCAACTGGACACATGGCGCTACTTACTGGATGCAAGTTTCAGTCAGCCATGAAGAAAAGAACTGAGACAAATGGTAGAATAATACAAAATGTCTGAAATATAATGTCTACACTGATAGACATTTTATGAGATGGTTTTTCTATATTTTCCCACAAAAGAATGTTTCTATATTTTTCTTTAATTGTTTTGAGATGAACATATGAAGAGGCTAATACAAGGATGTAGTCAGATATCGTTTATTTTTCCATATAGGGCATCAAAGGGTGATGTATGATTGTAGGGTGTAGGTCAAAAAGCAAATTGGCATTAAACTATCAATCTGGAAAACAAGTATGACAGCCTTCAAATAGATGTTCTAATATTTAACTGGGAGCAAGATAATAAAACACACAAGCATATATACATATATAAACATACACACACATACATAAATACTTAGACACGTACTTACAGAGAGAGAGAGAGCGAGAGAAAAAAATATATATTCAGTGATATCTATTTAAAATATGCATATATTTATGTATATGTTTACATATCTATGATTCTACACACATGCACAAACACACACACACACACATACGTATATATATATACATACATACATACATATATATATATATATTATATATATATATATATATATATATATAATACGAAAGCACACATGTATATACGCATGCATAAATGTATGTGTATATATGTATATGTGTGTGTGAGTGTGCACATTGCTATATATACATACGTACACACAATTATATACCTACGTTTATGAGTAATTTATAGTGGATATTATTATACAGTATTAATATTTTATAGTTACTTTATTGTTATTAAACTGAATATAATCCTATGATATATATTGACCAAGTATCTTCTCATTTTGCCTGAAGTCAGCCAATGACTTCTGCATGGAATTGGTAGACAGAAACTGCATAGAAGGACATCAAATATACTTATATATATATGTGTGTATATGTTTCTGTGTATAAACATACACACACTCATATATATATTTATGTATGTATGTATGTATGTATGCATGTATAAATATGTATATATTGCTGTTGAACCATAGCAAAATGAGTTTAATATTAACCTGAAGAATTATCCTATAGATTTTGCAGAGCACTTATTTATTATACTTTTACAAGAAGAGAAGTGACAGTAACTTCGAAGCCATAGACATCCAACTTCTTGAAAAGTATGATATATATCCGTATGTATGTGCGTGTGTATTCATATGTATGTATGTACACAGTTATGAGGGCACATGGCTCAGTGATTAAAGCATTGGTTTTTACAATAATGAAATTCTGAGTTCAGTTCCCAGGCTTGTTGTGTTCTTGAGCAAGACACTTTATTTCACTTTCCTCCAATTCACTCAGCTTTAGAACTAGTTGCAATGTTACTGGTTCCAAGCTGTATTGGTCTCTGCCTTTCCTTTGGGCAACATTGGTTGTGTGGAGAGAGGAAACTGGCATGTATGGACAGCTGCTGACCTCCCACAAACAACCTTATACAGACTTGCACCTTGGAGGGAAACATTCTAGGTGCAATACCCAAAGGAGGTCCTTTCTTTTAAATGCACATACTGACATAAGTACCTTTATATATGTTTATATAGTTGCTATGATAGATCGGTAGCCACTACACATATTTTTTTCTCTCCTTGTTTTTTTTTTGTGTTCCTTTCTGTGGAAGACCTAAGGCTCCAAACGTAAAAGACTTTTTCTATTCCTGAGCGTTATACTAATACATCTGTTTGTCTTATACACCACACACATATAATATGTGTGTGCGTGTTAATATATACTCTTTTACTTGTTTCAGTCATTTGACTTCGGCCATGCTGGAGCACTGCCTTTAGTCGAACAAATCGACCCCGGGACTTATTCTTTGTAAGCCCAGTACTTATTCTAGCGGTCTGTTTTGCCGAACCGCTAAGTGACGGGGACGTAAACACACCACCATCGGTTGTCAAGCAATGCTAGGGGAACAAACACAGACACACAAACATATACATATATATACATATACACGACAGGCTTCTTTCAGGTTCCATCTACCAAATCCACTCACAAGGCATTGGTCGGCCCGAGGCTATAGCAGAAGACACTTGCCCAAGGTGCCACGCAGTGAGACTGAACCCAGAACCATGTGGTTGGTAAGCATGCTACTTACCACACAGCCACCTGTGCCTATGTGTATATATATGTATATATATAAAGGGAAAGTTTACGAAAATAAACAAAAGACGAAGGCAGGTGGAGTACAAACAAATAAATGTATTAGTATAGCGCTCAGGAATAGAAATAGAAAAAGTCTTTTACGTTTCGAGCCTATGCTCTTCGACAGAAAGATACACAGAAAAAAAACAAGGAGAGAAAAAATGTGTGTAATGGCTATATATATATATATATATATGTATATATTTATGTGTATGTGTTTGTATCTGTGTTTGTGTCTGTGCTTGTCCCCCTACCACACCATTGCTTGACAACTAATGTTGGTCTGTTTACGTTCCTGTAACTAAGCAGTTCGGCATAAAATATGCACCAGGCTTACAAAGAATGGGTTGTGGGGTCGATTTTCTTCAACAAATAGGTGGTGCTCCAGCATGGCCACAGTCAAATAACTTACATAAGTAAAAGAATAAAAGAACCAAAATGGTTATTCTTCATTCAAAACAAATTACAACAGAGATATTAAAACAAACACATTTTATCAATGACTAACATCACAGACTCTAGATTTATGAGCAGAAACATCCTATTTATGATGTCTAGGAAAAAATAGCTGAAAATGTATCCACTGTTATGAAGATACCTAATGTTACAGAGGTGGGTGAAGGAATAAAACATTTAATGAAATGCTGCAAAAAGAACAGGTAATTGTGAAATCATTTAAACATATGGCTTTAAAACTCTCCTTAATGATACTGGTTTTTAATTTTGGCACCAGGCCAGCAATTTCGGAGAAGCAAATAAGTTAATTACATCAACCCCAGTACTCAACTGGTACTTATTTTATTGATCCTGCAAGGATGAAAGGCGAAGTCGACCTCAGAAGATTTTGAACTCAGATAGTAATGTCAGACAAAATGCCGTTAAGTATTTTGCCTAGTGTGCTAACAATTCTGCTAGCTTCCAGCTTTGTCTTTAATGACACCAAAAAATATTTCTTGTCTCAAGGAAATATTCGTAAGAAAATCATATTGTGGAGAATTCCATTCATGAAGGGAGTAACATGGAATCATTAAGCAATATTTTTGCTTTGTTTGCTTGTAACAGTCTTAGCTTTTATCAATGTATAATGTAAAGTCATGACTAAGATGTTTAGATATAAAGGCGGTGAGCTGGCAGAAATGTTAGCACACTGGGTGAAATGCTTAGCGGTATTTCATCTGCCGTTATGTTCTGAGTTCAAATTCTGTCGAGGTCAACTTTGCCTTTCATCCTTTTGGGCTTGATAAATTAAGTATCAATTACGCACTGGGGTCAATGTAATCAATTTAATCCCTTTGTCTGTCCTTGTTTGTCCCCTCTTTGTTTACCCCCCTGTGGGCAATAAAGAAATAAGATGTTTAATATACACTAGAATGTGGTGAGAATTTTCACTGTTGAAACAGTTTCAGAAGAAAATTTCCTTCCCAAACAACTATGTAAAACACACTAGGCTGTGAATGATGACATTGAACCGTAGGATTCATGCATTTCTTCATTGTTGCACATCATCAACTACAAATATCAAAAGTGCATTTCACAGCCTGAAAAGAATAATTCATTCTTAAACAGAACAACAAACACTACGTTCGATGATATGGCTAAGTTTTGGTCAAGCTAGAATTAATTAACTTGAGTCACACGAAGCAGCACTGAATAAAATATATTTGTGTAAATTGATATTTCACACATTTGTATACACTTCAACTTGAGAAGATGCCTTGCAACTGCCTGTTCATAAATTCTATTCTATTATACTTAGAATTAGCTTGACCTGTACAATATCTCTGTCAACTCATTTTTCTATGAATCCCATTTCTGTTCTCTTAATGATGGATTTTTGAGCACTAGGTCTAGTCTGAACATTTACATGTCTTTTTGACATTTTCTCACATTTTATATGCATACACACACATGTATGTATACAAAGTATGTATAATGTGTGTGTGTGTGTGTGTGTGGTTGTTTGTATATAAATAATTCTCCATTTTTGTTTATTTGCATCATAGTTTTATCGACAGTTGTTAATATAATCACTTTTGGCTAATAATAATCTGTATTTGCTCATCACAACAGCAAATGTCACTTCAGATATGGCAGACATTCTAAATTCACATGAAGCTGTGGTTGCTGCTGCTGCTGCTGTTGTCGCTGCCATTGTCATCACCATTGTTGCTGCTGCTACTGTTAGGGGTTTTCATTAACATTTTTTTTTGTGGGATTTTTGCTGATATTCATCAAAATGTATCACTGATTCTAATTTCACATTTTTTATTTATTTTTTTGCCTTTTTAAATTCTATCTTTTTAGTGTGGGTGTTATGATGAGCAAAATTTACTTTTTAGCTATTTGTGTGTGATTTTCGTTTTGCTTAACTTCCTTCGGATTTCTTTCTTTTTTTTTCCTTCTTTTATATCACTTTGGTAAATTTCCTTATTTTTATATATTTGCAAATATTGTTGTTTATTTCTTAGGTAAGAACGCATGAAGAAAAAGGAAGATTAAGTTTATACCATAAAGATGGGAGGGAGTTAGAATAAAACACTATAAAAAAAAATAATAAACTCCATAGATATTGAATGTTAGTGTGGAAGTCTCTTTAATTTACAACTTCCAGATCAGCAACGAATGTCTTTGTGAAAAGCAAGCTTTCAATTTGGAAAGAAAATTGAAAATGGCTATTAGAAAACAACAACAAACAAAAAAATAACTAGCTAAAATGTTTGTGTGTATATAATATATATTATATATACATATTATTTATATATATATATATAATAATATATATATATAGATATATATATATATATTATATATATATATATATGTATATATATATGTATATATAAATAAATATATGTATATATATATGTTATATATATATAATATATGTATATAATATATATATATATATATTATGTAGTATATAATATATATATAGATATATACATATATATATAGATAATATATAGTATGTATATGTATATATATATATTTATATATATATATCATATATATATTACATATATATATACATATATTTATATATATACATATTATATACATATATATATATATATTATATATATATATATATATAATAATATATATATATATAATTTATATATATATATGTGGTGCGTGTATGTATATATGCATGTAGTTGCTTTTTTTCTTTTAATTTGCATATCATTACAGAATGCCGGAGTGTGTATGTGTCTCGTCTTGTCCTTGTTTCTATTATATTTTGTGCATGTCTTGTGTCTGTGTCTGGTGAATGTGTGTTTGTAGTTAGGCATGTGCGTGTAGAACATGTCTCTGCTTCTGCGTTTTAAGGTAGAGTGAGCATAAAACATGTACACCTAATCATTAGCAATTCTTTCCTATTACATATTATGTAGTTGGTACGTGTCTTCGAACCCTCTACTCTGTCTGTCCTAACCCTCTGCCTCTCTCCCTCTCCTTCCTCACTTTCCCCTTCTCTCTCTCTTTGTCTTTATATATATATATATGTGTGTGTGTGTGTTTATATATATTTTATGCATATATGTATGTATATATGTATGTATGTATATATTATATGAATGTATATGGATATATATGTATATATATATATTATATGAATGTATATGGATATATATGTATGTACATATATATATATGTATATATATATTATATGAATGTATTGGATATATATGTATGTACATATATATATATGTATGTATATATTATATGAATGTATATGGATATATATGTATGTACATATATACATATGTATGTATATATTATATGAATGTATATGGATATATATTATGTATATATTATTGAATACATATGGATATATATGTATGTATATGTATATATATATATATATATATATATATTTATATATATATGTATGTCTGTATCAATGCATATCCTTTGTATCACTTCTGTTTCTCTCTTTCAATTCTCAATTTGTTGTTTAAGATATTTTATGCGAATGTTCTTGTTATTTTGATGGTGTATATATTTAGCGAATGCTTTTTCTTTTGTTTTCGTTCTCTTGGCAATCTTGAAGTTGTTCACATTCCAGTGGACAAGGTGTATAATTAAGTACTAATGTTACTTTATTACTCGACTGTGTTATTGAAACATGCCATGTTCACTCCGCACAGACGTTGCTGTGTTTTAGTTTGAACGATGTCTCCTTTGTGTATCTCATGATTTTAAACATGGTTAAACATTAGTGGTTGCTATACATTTCTTTCTTTCCCAATTGCAAATATGTAATCCTTAACATTTAGATACATTTCTATATCTTATTATTATTATTATATTATTATTATTATTATTATTATTATTATCATTATCATTATCATTATTATTATCATTATTATTATTATCCTTATTATTATTATTATTATCATCATCATCATTATTATCATCATCATCATCATCATCATCATCATCATCATCATCATCATCATCATCATCATCATTATTATTATTATTGATTTTATTGTTATTATTATTATTATTATTATTATTAATTTTATCGTTATTATTATTATTATTATTATTATTATTATTGTTATTATTATTATTATGCTCATCATTATCCTCATCATCATCATCGTCGTCGTCATCATAGTCATCATTGTCATCATCAGTATTATTATTTTTACCAATTACGTTATGCCTGTTTGTGTCTATTTCTGTTTGGTTGTTTGACATTCTCTGCTTCTTAAGATAAAAATAATAAGCATTGGATTAGCTAAAGGACAAAACAAAAATAGATATTGAAGGAAAGTAGATAATATACATATATGATAAGTAGTCAACATCTCCTTTCTTCTGAGTTCAAATAAGAGTATTGCCAACTTCTCAATTTTTGTCTCAGATTAAATAATTTAACCGCCATTAACATACCTCCAATAGTATAACCAACCATAAAATACCATTGTCAATATAAGCAGTAGTATTATATTGTGAATAATGTAATGGTATTATACTCTCAGTAATGTAAATAAAATTACAAGTATATTGTTAATAATATAACTCTCTCTTTTCTCTCTCACTTTTACTTGTTTCAGTCATTTGACTGCGGCCATGCTGGAGCACCGCCTTTAATCGAGCAACTCGATCCCGGGACTTATTCTTTTTGTAAGCCTAGTACGTATTTTATCGGTCTCTTTTGCCGAACCGCTAAGTAACGGGGACATAAACACACCAGCATCGGTTGTCAAGCAATGCTAGGGGGACAAATACAGACACACAAACACACACATGCATATATATATATATACATATATATGACGGGCTTCTTTCAGTTTCCGTCTACCAAATCCACTCACAAGGCTTTGGTTGTCCCGAGGCTACAGTAGAAAACACTTTCCCAAGGTGCCACACAGTGGGACTGAACCCGGAACCATGTGGTTGGTAAACAAGCTACTTACCACACAGCCACTCCTGCGCCTATAACAGTAATATATTTTATATAGTAACAGTATTTTATAACAGTAATATATTTTCTATAATGTAACTAATATATTTATTGTTTTATTGCCCATGGAGGGGGATAAACATAGAGAGGACAAACATAGAGGGGACAAACAAGGACAGATAAAGAGATTAAGTCGATTACATCGTCCACCAGTGTGTAACTGGTACCTATTTAATCGACCCCGGAAGGATGAAAGGCAAAGTCGTCCTCGGTGGAATTTGAACTCAGAAGGTAAATGCAACTAATATATTGTCAAGTATGTAACTCTTTACTCTTTCTCTTTTACTCTTTTACTCTTTTACTCGTTTCAGTCATTTCAAACAATGAACCTTCAAGTATAAATATATAGATATTTATATATTAATAGAGCAAACTACTACAGTATACGAAGATGCACAAAAATTTAAAGTGAGAAGGTATGGGGTTACAAGTCTGACAGCTGTTTCTGGACGCTCGGAGTTACTTTTTAATGTTGGCAGATGTAGTTCACAAAAATATGCAGCCAGTAATGGAAGCAAATAAACATTGGAGAGATTGGATCAGTCCACCATATTTTTTACAGCAACTACAAACCAGATGTGTTTTTCACCTTCAACAATTGAGAGCAGTTGCCATATTTCATTCCATAACTGCAATCTCTGAGGAACACAAGGTTACGTAATTGGGATGTTATTTAACACTCCATTGAAACTCTAGTGTGAAACTGAGTAGTAAGATCAGACGTAATGTATATAAAATGCTGCACATTTCGATTAATATACCCACTCTACTGAAAAGTGTACGAAATATTATTTTTTCTGACTTATGGATTCTTAGACAGTATATAAGATAAATTCAAAGTAGTTAGACTACAGTTTTCAGTCTTTTGCTATTGAACATTAATGAGACATGGACACAACTAATTATTCAGTAATGCATGAAGGAAATCATTCTAATATGTGCTGCTGTTTGTTGACCATTTACCCTGAGACAAGTATTTCACTCATTCCTCCATCATAAGGCAAACATATAGCAAATTGCTTTTTAAATCGAAGCCAAGCTTGAATTTTGCTGTAATGGTTAGACTAATTTGCATACTATGTGTTTGTCAGCAAGTGATAAAATAGTTAATGAATATTTATGTATAGCACAGAATGTATGAAACAAAAAAGCCCAAGATAAATTTAAAGTAATTAAACTTCACATTTCCAACTATTTGCTGTTTAAATCGGAACGCTAAAACACATATATACACACACACACACACATGCATTCACATACACATACTCAGCACATGTAGCTACACACAGACACACACAGACATACACACACACACACACACATATATAATCATACATATTTGATGAGTGCCCTGCATGAAACTGCTAGCCCTTGAGTCACTTGCGTAACTTCTTGCTGGTTAAAAATAAAAAAGATACATGCACATACACATGCACACATACAATCACACACATGCACATGCACACAAACACACACACATGTATATGTATATGTATGCATGTAGCATGCACACTAATTTATCTATGCTCTGTGCAAATGATGTTTTCATGATATAAAATCCAGTTTAAATGAATATCAATGAGGACTTATTGAAAAAAAAAAATACAACTTTAAAATGCTTTCATCAGTTCATTTTCTGTCTCTCTCTCTTTCTCTCTCCCTCTTTCTACCTGCCTCTCTGTCTTCCTTAAGCTGTCTCCCATCTTTTCTTTCTTTATCTTTCTTTCGCTTCCTTCCATTCTGGTCCTATATTTTTTCTTATTAATTCTAATTACAGAAATGTGAGCAGATTCACAGCAATGTTGTTGCCTCTAGTTTTGCTGGAGTCATTCCACCATGGAATCTTGTTTAGAGACAAGAAATGGTAGTTCCATTAATTTCTTCTAGCTATCTCCAAAATCATTTTTTGTTTGGTTGGTGCATATATATTTGTGCATGTATGTGTGTTCGTATGTGTGCACATAAGGGTATGCATGTATGTCTGAATTCAGACGTGTGTCTGTGTGTTTGAGTGTATGTATATATGTGTGAACGTGTATTTGTATGTGTCTGAAATTGTGTATCAATATATATGTATGCAAGCGTGTTTCTGCACATGTGTGAATCTGTAAGTGAATGCATGCTCATATCTATGTGAATGCCTATGCGTAAGCACATGCATACATCTGTATGAGTCTGCTTCCATCTTTGCGAGTGAGTGGGTGTGTGTATGTTTGTGAAACATCTTGTCTTTGGTGTGAGAATAAAAATAGAATAATCGGTGGACATAATTAGGAAATTGCTGAAGTTATTTTTAACATTGGAACAATTTTACCATTTTTTCCTTCTTCATGATTTCTTGGGAATCTTTTTCTTTTCTATTTTTTTTTTTGATATTATTCCATTTCACTTTGAACCAACATCTTCCACCCAGCCCATCTACTTCTTGTGTTACCCCTCTTTCTCTCTTACCCACACTGTCTCTCTTTATCTCTTGCCCTTTCTTTCTATCTAGCTCTCTCTCCTTTCTGTATCTCTCCTATCTCTCTTTTGCTCTCTATCAAACATATTCTTTCTATATTTTATGAGGTCAGTCGTTATCATTTGCTTTTTATCTTCTCTGAGCTACGTTCTATTTGTCTGTCAGTCTGCATACCTTTTTATCTTTCTCCCTATGTAACTCTTTGAAACTCTCAAACTATTGCTCTCATTCTCTACTAAAATATGCATTCATATATGTATATGCACATAAATGCACACACATACATACATGTAATAAACCCATGTGCATATCTGTGTGTATGTGCGTGTTAGTATGATATACATTTGTAGGAGCAAGAGAGAGAGAGAGAGAGAGAGAGAAAGAGAGAGAAATGGTTAGGAAGTATCAAAGAATTACATAAAGGGAAAAAGAAAAAAATGAAGACAGTAATAGTTTTGGTTATATAAATATGTGTGAATTTACATATATATGCATATGTGTGTATATATATATATAATATATATATATACACACATATATATATATATTATATATATATAATATATATATATATATATATATATATAACACACACATATATATATATATATATATATATATATTATATATACACACACACATACATGTATATATATGTATATACACATATATATATACATATATATATTTATGTAGGTATATATGTATATATGTAATATTTACACTTTGGTCCCTCTTGCCTATTATGCTCATTTTAAGTATTCAGCCGTTGCATGCATCCTGTTTTTGTTACTCCCTCATCTTTCATTCACCCTTTATTCTATCACCATCTCTCTCTCTCACTCTCTCTCTCTCTCTTACATCATTCTATCTCTACCCCCACAAAATACTGCATATGTAACAGGGGATGGCTGTGGAACCGTCTGTATTTAATCCTCTTGATGATCACACTTCTTTTATTGCTAAACCATCACACTTTCTCATCCCCCATTACACATTACTATCATCAATTTTTTTCGTGTTAGACTTCCTCCTTACTCTTTTCTATGATTATCCTTTTATCACTCATTATTGACATCAATCATTCTCTCTGTCTATCACCCATCTTTATTGCTATCCATCACTCTTCCACATTACCCCTTCATCAATCAATACTTGATGGTATTCATCCCACTCTGTTTCATATCACTGTCTGCCTGTCTGTCTCTCTCTCTCTTTCTCTCTCACTTTATACATTATGTATGTAAGTAGGTGTCTGTCTGTCTGTCGGTCTATCTTTCTATCTATCTATCTATCTATATATATATATATATACCCATGCTAGCATGGAAAGCGGACGTTAAACTATGATGATGATGATGATGATGAGATATATATATATAACTATACCCATGCTAGCATGGAAAGCATTTATTAAACTATGATGATGATGATGATGATATATATATATATTATATTATATTATATTATATTATATATATCTATATATTATATTATATATTATATATATATATATTATATATATATTATATTATATATATATATATATATATATATAATATAATATATATATATATACATATACATACACACAATGTAAAGGAATAGAGATTTGAAACCTACATGAGTATCTTATTAACACTATGATACAATCCAGATCTGGCCAACCACATCGAACGATAGGAAACATTTAGAATCCTTTAAGATAAACGATTACATGGTAGTTCACATCATTTGATTTCATGCGGCACACAGCGTATATAACGAAGACATAATAAGGAAGAATGGAAAATTATACAACTCCAAAATTGATTTATTAAAGCATTATTCTCATAAAATTCCGCTCTCACAAGTGTTTCTGCAGGATATGTGTCCTTGTTTCCTTTGATGTAGCAGCTATATGCATTTAACTTATTTCTAATTATTATGTAGGCTTATTAAAAAAAAAAAGCAGTATTAATAGCAAATGTAATCTTTATGCTCACGTTAGCATGCATGTTATATTAGAACACTGAATATTTTGTTATTTATCTAGAGAGAAACTCTTGTATGAATTCGTGGAAGCACTTGTATTTATATTGTTGAGAGATAAGAATCGTCTGTTAGAACCACCAAAATTGTCAGATCATGTAATTTTTGCCCTGTTTTGGGCTTCTGAGTGGCAGACGTCCATTAGCGAAAAAACAATCAAATCTCACTCTAATAGTAATAAAAAGTACTCAATACAGGAGGTAGAGTACAAGTAGCTTAATTGAGTAAATCAAGAGCAAACTGACTGAAACCACAGCATTCTCTGGGAATCTTTTCTTACAATCTATTGACAAGGATTCAGCAAAAGGCCTAGTACAATAGCTGAGATCAATATTATTACAATTATGGATAAGAGAAAATCATTATTAGTTTATGATTCCTACTTGGTCGAGAAGCATCATAAAGAAATAATTAAGATCCCTACAGAGACCTATGATGGCAAGAAAATATCTGGTCCAGTTGGTCTTTACATTTGACACACATTCAGAAATTAAGTGGAAGGTTATAAAGTTGAAATGCATTCTGTTGCAGATAAAAGGAACAGGCATGACAGGGATGAATTAGAGAAACTCTACCAATTTACCCAGTTTATCTTGAAGATTACAATAAACTTGAATCATTAGCAAAATAACTTTTAGGATCTTCTCAGTTTGAACGGCAGTTTTTAGCATAATTTCTAGGTAACTGAAAAATTTTAAACCTCGTATACTGGTAGAATGTGTTTATAAAACATCTTTTTCTCTTGGCTTTATTAAGAAAATTCTATAGTTTGTAAGATATTTGTTGTTTTTTTTCTTCAATTTCTGCAATTTCAACCAATCAATGATGTCTATTGAGGTAAAAAATATTCTGTGCCGTATGAATATATCCCTCATTTAAGAAACAGATTGGGTTTATTTACATTTGTGAAGAAAAAAAGATACCCTTCCCCCTACCTCTAACCCTAACTAACCCAAACCCTAAAACAGATTGAAATGCAATAGATCGATACTAGGGTCATAATTATGGGTGACAATTTCATATGACACCACTAGAAAAAACTGCCGTTCAATCCGAAAAGATCCAATTTTAATAGTCCATCTCTCCATCAGATTTACTGAACACTGGAATCAGAAATGTAGAAAACTAAAGACCCCACTTTGGTCATAAATGACCATGGAATTGCAACTAGGAAGTTACCCTCCTAGGCACAAATTCAGGCAAGGTTGTTTTATGGAAGGCAAGCAGTTGCCTATGCATACCAGCCTCTCCTCTCCACGCTACTGATGCTATCCAAGGGAAAGGCAAAGGCTGATACAGCTTGGCACCAGTGATGTTGCCACTCATTTCCTCAGCTGAGTGAACTGGACTAATGTGAAATAAAGTATCTTGCTCAAGAATACAAAAGTAGTGTTGCATGTCTGAAGACGAGCCCTGTACCATGCAACCAGCTTCTCAAAAAAAAAAAACCTTACACATGCCTAAGTGAGAAGATTATGAATATTACTCTTTTACTCTTTTACTCTTTTACTTGTTTCAGTCATTTGACTGCGGCCATGCTGGAGCACCGCCTTTAGTCGAGCAAATCGACCCCGGGACTTATTCTTTGTAAGCCCAGTACTTATTCTATCGGTCTCTTTTGCCGAACTGCTAAGTGACGGGGACGTAAACACACCAGCATCGGTTGTCAAGCAATGCTAGGGGGACAAACACAGACACACAAACACACACACACATATATATATATATATACATATGTACGACGGCTTCTTTCAGTTTCCGTCAACCAAATCCACTCACAAGGCATTGGTCGGCCCGGGGCTATAGCAGAAGACACTTGCCCAAGATGCCACGCAGTGGGACTGAACCCGGGACCATGTGGTTGGTTAGCAAGCTACTTACCACACAGCCACTCCTGCGCCTATGTGTGTGTATCTGTTGACTTTAATTGACAAAGGATTGCCTTACACTCAAATTTGAAAGTCTGATGCAGCAGCTATAGGATTTCAGAGTAATGTCATTATAAAAATATGTTCACTTAAAACAACAGAAGCTAGAAATTAAAAACAGAAAGATATAAAAAAAAAAAAGAAACAAGAATTCTGTGAGCAATAAATTTTGGAAAAATATAATATGGATTCTATATTCTATGGTGGCTCTTTGTCATATGTAACATAATTTACCACTTTATTAGAAATTGATATTTCCTCAAGAATTCAGAACAACACTAATAACTACAATACATGAAAAAAGGAAAGATATTTTGAAGGAGCAGAGATTGGGTTCAAAAGACATCAGTACTTGACTGGAATTTTATTTTATTGGCCTTGGAATGGTGAAGAATAATGTTGACTTCGATGGGATTCCGACTAAGAATCTAAAAAAACAAGAACAAAACAAGAGATACTCTTTTACTTGTTTCAGTTATTTGATGGTGGCCATGCTGGAGCACCACCTTTAGTTGAATCAAATCGACCCCAGGACTTATTCTTTGTAAGCCTAGTACTTTATTCTATCGGTCTCTTGTTGCCAAACCACTAAGTTACGAGGACCTAAACACACCAACATCGGTTGTCATGATAATAATAAAAAGAAGAATAGCAATAACAATAACAATTACAATAATAATATTAACAACAAAAACAACAGCAACAGCAACAACAATTATAATGATAATAGCACAAGAACAAGCTTTGACCATGAACTGGAGGGTCAACCTTAAGAATCAGCAAGTGTCTCTGCTGTGGTGCATCTGCAATAGAGTAAGTGAAACCTTTGTCCATACCATGAATTAATGCCCTAGACTTGTCCCAAGTCCCTATGAGTTGTGGCAATATGACCAGGTAGTGAAAGTGGGTGAGTCAGAGACTAGCAAAAGCCTCCGGGATTTTCCCATTCCAAGAAGATCAGGTGCTAGAGCATAACAGACCGGACCTAGTGGTGGTGGACAAAGTGTACCACATATGCTATATAGTTGATGTTGAAGAAGAAGGAGAAGAAGAAGAAGGAGAAGAAGAAGAAGAAGAAGAAGAAGAAGAAGGGGGAGGAGGAGAAGAAGAAGAAGAAGAAGAAGAAGGGGGAGGAGGAGAAGAAGAAGAGAAGAAGAAGAAGAAGAAGAAGAAGTAGTTGAAGAAGAAGTTGAAGAAGTTGAAGAAGAAGACGAAGAAGAAGAATTTGAAGAAGAAGTTGTAGAATTTGAAGAAGGAGAAGAAGAATTTGAAGAAGAAGAAGAAGAAATAGTTGAAGAAGAAGTTGAAGAAGAAGACGAGGAAGAAGAATTTGAAGAAGAAGAAGTTGAAGAAATTGAAGAAGGAGAAGAAGAAATAGTTGAAGAAGAAGTTGAAGAAGAAGACGAGGAAGAAGAATTTGAAGAAGAAGAAGTTGAAGAAATTGAAGAAGGAGAAGAAGAAATAGTTGAAGAAGTTGAAGAAGAAGACGAGGAAGAAGAATTTGAAGAAGAAGAAGTTGAAGAAATTGAAGAAGGAGAAGAGAATTTGAAGAAGAAGAAGTTGAAGAAGAAGACAAAGAAGAATTTGAAGAAGTTGAAGAAGAAGACAAAGAAGAAGTTGAAGAAGAAGTTGAAGAAGAAGTTGAAGAAATTGAAGAAGTTGAAGAAGAAGAAGTTGAAGAAGAATTTGGAGAAGAAGAAGTTGAAGAAGAAGACGAAGAAGAAGAATTTGAAGAAGTTGAAGACGAAGAAGTTGAAGAAATTGAAGAAGTTGAAGAAGAATTTGAAGAAGAAGTTGAAGAAATTGAAGAAGAAGTTGGAGAAGAAGAAATTGAAGAAGAAGACGAAGGAAGAAGAATTTGAAGAAGTTGAAGAAGAAGAAGATTTGAAGAAATTGAAGAAGGAGAAGTTTGAAAAAGAAGTTGGAGAAGAAGAAGAAGGAAGAAGAAGAAGAAGACATAGGAAATTACATACAGTGTTCTGAACTCATCACATCAAATCTGGTGTTCATTACAAGTGGAAATCTGCTTCTAAATAACAAGTGAGACTGTGAGACTAGAAAACATACTTAGAAGTAAACAAAGGAAAACCAATTAGAGTAATAAGCAAACACACAGACACAAAACACTTAAGAAAACAATAATGAATAAAGTGCAAACTTTGTTGAAAAAATATATCTATTTATGTCATAAGAACATTAAAAAAAAATGAAAATCAAAATCAAGATTTTTTCCTATTATATTCTAAAAAGAAAATGGGGAGATAAAAAGTATACAAAAACTTTTGGTAGAGAGTAATATATCAGAATGAATGCCAACAGCAGCTCAAAGTTCGGAACTAAAAGCAAAAATTAAGAAACAGCCAATCTGGTTTTAAGTGCAAAAGACCGATGCTTGCTCCAGACAAAACATAATGCTTACATTAAGTGGAGACAATGTAACTGTTATAGTGACATGGCTGACCTCTTCATTGTTGACTGCCTGTCCTTGCTATGTCTGAGTATATTCACAGACATAATTGAGTTGGAAGCGATGTCAACTGGGCAATATCCTGGTACTTAACTATGAAACTATTTATGAAGTTTTATAAACAAGTAAAAATATGGAATTGGTATATTGTAACAATTTGGTTGTAATCATCTGAGTCAACAAAGTCCGAACTGGTAAGAACTTTAAGACCAACCATCTAAATATAATACTAAAGTACTAAATGAAATGGCTCTGTCTTTTGATAACCTTCTCCATCCATTCTGACTAAAACTTTGCCACCAAGAAATGGAAAAAACTGAAAGCACAAACACTTTCATATTGAAAGTTCATCTTTATCTTAAAAGAATTCCAATGCTAGAATATGACAATGTGCAAGTAAATGCTGCAAAGGGATTCACTCTTTACACAAGTAGAAAGCTGAAAGATTATTTGGTATACTCATCATGAATCCAGTCACAATTCTCTGTCCATAACAGTATTTCAGGGCACAAATGAGGAAAGGTGAAAAAGAGACAGACAGGTAAAATCCTGGTCAGACAACTGACTGGACAGGTCACAAAACCATTGGTGTGGAGAATACAAGCAAATGCACTACCAAATATAATTAGTATGTGGGTCAGTTGAAAAGTTCAAAAGCTGACTAAAATACTCACAGAATGTGACCAAATAAGGTTTATTTTTCAACGTAGTCTCCCTTGCGGTACACACATTTCTTCCATTGGTGTTGCTGTGTTTGCATCTCATTGGTGAAAAGTCATCAACAGCAGATATGACGTCATCATCACTGCAACAGTGATTCCCAGCTAATTGCTTTTTCCTGTTAGAGAAGCAGATGAACGTTAGATGGCTCAAGAAATGTTCAAGGAAACCAACTGGATCTGCCTCAAACAATGTCAAATTTTCCCATGATGTGATCAGTCTGATGCACTTTTCATCAAGTGTCAGAAGACATGGCACCGACCAAGTAGAAACCTTTGTCATGCCAAGATCATTGTGTAGAATATTCTCAATTCTGACAGAATATGCTAATAGCAGTAGCTATTTGATTTATAGTCAATCATCTGTCATCCATTCCCATGTAGTGAACATTATCAGTATTTACTTCAGTGATGGCAGTTGCTGGATGTCCAAACCTTAGGTCATCTTCAAGATTCACCATTCCTTCCTAAATTAAGCTGCCCAGTTGATAAAGCTGGAGTGTCATCCCCTAATGTAGTAACCATGTCAACATGAATATCTTTGGAGGCTAAACCCTTTTTCTACAGGTACTTGATAACACCATGATGCTGAATTTTGTCCATTTTCAAGAGAAGTTGCTGCTAATTACTTCAGAAGTCTTCTTTGGACAATCAGATATCAGTTTATCTGGAAAGGAACAATGCTTTTATTAATAAGAAGTTTTGAAATTAATGCATGCAAGATTTTGCAGCACTGGCATCATTCCTTCATAGTCAGCCGGTGAACTTTTCAGCCTATCCTTGCACAACAGTTATGATAAGAAATAGACAGAAAACAAATAAAACACAACAAACAAGCAATACCAGTGCTGACAGAGTTGATTCAGTTAAGATTTGAATTCAGATCATGCATATGAGAGAATTTATATTATTTTCTGTTAGACTTTTTTTTTATGATTTCTAATGTAGGAATAAGGTATGTTTAATTGAACAGCTAATGTTTGATATTTACATATTAAGCTCAGAAGGATGAAATATAAAGTTCATCTTTATCTTAAAAGAATTCCAATGTTAGAATATGGCAATGTGCAAGTAAACGCTGCAAAGGGAATCACTCTGTGTACAAGTAGAAAGATGAAAGATTATCTGGTATACTCATCAGGCATCCAGTCACAATTCTCTGTCCATAACAGTATTTCAGGGCACAAATGATGAAAGGTGAAAAAGAGACAGACAGGGAAAATCCTGGTCAGACAACTGACTGGACAGGTCATAAAACCACAACCCTGCTACACATGATAGAGAAGAACAGAGACCGATGGCAACAGCTGACTGCAAAAGCATCTAGAGTGGTACTCCTATGACCGGTTGTACCAGTTAAGGAAATTAATAATTGATGATCAAATAAATATTGAAAGTATTTTCTTCCATGTAGTAATAAAGATTTCTAACATTATCACAGCAATACATTTTTGTTAGGCAGAAACACTGCTGTATCTATTACTAGCAGTATCGCCAGGCGTTGCTCGGGTTTGCAAGGGAAATAACTATATAAGCATTTTTAGAGAGTTATAGCCAAAAAATAGCAAAAAAATGCATTAAAAATGGAAAAAAAATGATGGTAAATTTTTTTAGAAATCGTTAACTCATCGTAGACATTTTTAGAGAGTTACTTCCCTTATATAATAGCGAAAAAATGCATTAAAAGGGAAACAAATGCATTAAAATGGAAAAAAATGCTGCTAAATTTTTTTTTAAATCGTAGACTCATCGTAGACATGCGCTAATATCCAGAAGGGCTCGATATGAATCACGACTATAAGATACCCGGTTTTGGTTAAACTGCACCACAAAATGTGAGAGTAGTTAGGAATCTAAATCGTAGGAGACAGACACACAACCTCTCTTTTATATATAAAGATAAACCCTTGTTCATGAATCATTATTATTTTATTAGACCCAGAGGAATGATCAGCAATGTCAACATGTGTGGGATTTGAACTTTAAATGTTGAAGAACATAAATAAATGCTGCAAGCCATTTATACCAGTACAGAATCATATCTATTACTCAGCCATATCTACACCAGAATTCAACAATATCTGTTACCCTGCCATCTTTCCTGCCTTAGAGAAATATAACTGGTGATAACAGCAACAAAAAGAAGAATGATTATAAAATCAAAGAAACAAAAGGGAGAGATTTTGATGGAGAAAATGTACTGATGGTTGTGAGTTCAGTTCTTGACAGGGTCACAAGTAGTCATTCCATCTTTTAAGAGAATCAATAAAATAATGAAATACAGTGAATCTATTGAAGAGAAATTGCCAAATTGATAGTTGATAGGCTGCTAGCAGTGATGGAGGCTCCTATTTCTGGACTAGAAATCAATGGATGGCTTTGACATACACAACCTGCGTAGATCTTCGTTAACTATCTCACGTAGTTTCTTGCGTATGTGTATCTGTCTATGTGTGTATGAATGTGCACGAAGAAGTAGTACCACACGTGCACGCATACACACACAATTACACACACACACACACATACAACACACGCATATAGAAATAGATATACACATGTAAGTTGATACATTTTTGAATAAGTATACTTGCTTGAATACAGACACATGCATACACATACATAATGGGAAATTGATAGGTGCACACACACACGCACGCACACACACACACGCACACACACACACACACTCATACACACATATACACACATAAGCTCCCTCTCTCTCTCTCTTTCTCTTTCTCACACACACACACTCACACACATTATTCATATATATGCATATAAGTGAGAATGTATGAATCTAAATACATTGGTATATACATATGTAATTCTATATGTGCATACTTATACCTGTATGTATACACACACATGCACAAACGTCTATATATATATATATACATTAACATACTCACGCACTTACTATATGTACATTCTGATACACATGTACTCAATAATATATGCATGTGTGTTTAGGCATATGTGTGTATGCATTTGTGTGGAGAAGGAGGGAAAGAGAGAGGGAGAGAAAGAGAGAGAGAGAGAGGGGGAGAGAGGGGAGAGAGAGGGAGAGAAAGAGAGAGGGAGAGAAAGAGAGAGAGAGAGAGAGGGGAGAGAGGGTAGAGAGAGGAGAGAAAGAGAGAGAGAGAGAGAGGGGAGAGAGGGTAGAGAGAGGGGAGAGAGAGAGAGAGAGAGAGAGAGCTATTCACATGCTCATACACATGGAAGTACATACACATTTACACACATACAAATTCAAGAAGATAAATAAAAATGTTAAATAGAAGATACTTTGCAAGAGGGAAATAATTTATTTAAATCTGAAGTGCATGATATCAAAGCTGTATGTTGTCCCTAGGAAGGGAAAGATAATAAAAAAAAAGATAAAAATTAAATAAAAAAAGAATGCAAATAACCAAAGAAATAAAATGTATGGAAGTAAAATAGAAGACAGTATTCTGAATTTAGATTCAAAAATATACTTTGTTTCTAATAAAATGCATTGGCTTAAAGAAATCTTAATAATATCACTGATATATGCAATAGATGCACACAAATGCATATGAATGATTGCATATAAATAATCATTGATGTATATGATGCATACCATTAGATGCATATGAATAGACTACAGTGTGAATGGTTCAGATGGCTGACACCTTTCGCTTGAAATATCTTATTCTGGTCCTGGGATAATATGAAATAAAAATAAGACAGTGGGTTATTTATATCGGTAATTTTATTTGGATTTTAGTTTGAGGAAGGTTTAGTACCCATTGACTTCATATGTCCACTGGTAACTAGTGTGGTCAATTAATGAACTGTTTAATGTTCAGCTTCTGTTTTGCCTTGTTATTGTTGTTACTCTTTACTCTCTCTCTTTTACTTGTTTCAGTCATTTGACTGCGGCCATGCTGGAGCACCGCCTTTAGTCGGATCAAATCGACCCCCGGGACTTATTCTTTTGTAAGCCCAGTACTTATTCTATCGGTCTCTTTTGCAGAACCGCTAAGTGACGGGGACGTAAACACACCAGCATCGGTTGTCAAGCAATGCTAGGGGGACAAACACAGACACACAAACCCACACACACATACATATATATATATATATATACATATATACGACAGGCTTCTTTCAGTTTCCGTCTACCAAATCCACTCACAAGGCATTGGTCGGCCCGGGGCTATAGCAGAAGACACTTGCCCAAGATGCCATGCAGTGGGACTGAACCCGGAACCATGTGGTTGGTTAGCAAGCTACTTACCACACAGCCACTCCTGCGCCTATGTTGTTGATGTTGTTTGCTTTGAGGGCAGTCCTAAATGAGTTGCCCAAGTATAGCTGCCATCCAAAAGTGTTTAGCTTTGGTTTCAAAGCATTAAGTGGAAGAGACAAGTATTCTTTTAGCTAGGATATCAGTTTCATAGAGAGGACATTCACATGATGTGGTACTTAGTCTTGACATAGGAGCACTCCGTCGGTTACAACGATGAGGGTCCCAGCTGATATGATCAACGGAACAACTTGCTTGTAAAATTAACGTGCAAATGGCTGAGCAATCCACAGACACGTGTACCCCTAACGTAGTTCTCAGGGAGATTCAGCGTGACACAGTGTGTGACAAAGCTGACCCTTTGAAATACAGGTACAACTCATTTTTGCCAGCTGAGTGCACTGGAACAATGGGCAATAAAGTGTCTTGCTCAAGGACACAAGGCGTCGCTGAGAATTGAGCTCACGACCTTACAATCAGGAGCCGAACGCCCTAACCACTAAGCCATGCGCCTTCACTATTCTAGACATAGAGGTGAACAAAAGCATTAAAGGAAAAATATTATCTGCTTCAGAAGTGAATTAAAACATTTACAGTGGATCTGAACTTGTAAGCTAGGAGATCATAGTTAAAAACGTTTTTAGCCATTTTACTTCTACATTCAGCTAGAAACAAATGTGGTGTGAACTCCTTTAAAATAGGTAAAAGAAGAAAAGAAAGCCTATATATTGTTGTTCTACCCTCTAGAAATAGCAGCCAAATTTCTTTCAGGTCATACACTAGCATCTTTAGAAAAAAAGGAGAGTGGAAATGTAGTCCCAAATATAATGATCTGTATTGATCAAACTAGATTTGTAAAATTGTCAGAAATGCTGAAGGTGTCTTAGCTTAACTCATTAGGCCTTCGTCAACTACAAACTGGCTATGATACATCCACATTGATGGTTTGCAACTTCTGTCTGGAAGCCCTATCTTGTACAGAATATAAATTTAGTGGGAACTGGCCAGAAGTCTGCAGCCAGATGGATATTCTTTGCTAGTCACTACACCTTAAATGTTTTGCTTCAACAGCCATCATCCATCCACGTCTGTTCCAAAAAACAATACTAGCTGCCATTTCAAATTCAGTATCCTTACTTACCATGTTAATAAAACTGAAAAGCAGGAAGCACCTCTGCTTCAGAAATATCTTCTTACTCAGAATTCTTAAGGTATGTTATAAACTACCCGTGTCAGTACACACTGTACCCTTCAAAACTTCCCTGCTACCTGGATTTCACCAACACTACTCCTAATGTACTTATGCACCTTTTGACTTCATCACTCTTGCACTGTACACCTTTGTCTTTCTGTGTTTTATCCTGTGTGCTAAATATGTAAGAAGGGGTGCTGAAAAGTTCCTGGCTTTGAGTAAAAGAAAATACAGGAGGATCAATTAATTATGATTTTATTGAACATATTCCCCTCACCATTTCACGCACTTATTGCAGCGGTCCTTCAGTTCTCCTAAACTCAGTAAGGTCAGGCCTCCAACCAGGCCTTTTGTGATACCCTTAAAGGCAGGAACATTTCAGCACCCCTACGTACTTTTGGCTGTCATTGCTGTCTCTGTTAACAAAACTTATTGCTGCTTTCTATCCTCACTTTTATCCTTTTCCAATCAGATGTAGAAGACTTGACCTCTGTATACAACAAGCATTTTGTTCTTGTTATTATACATAGTGTTTCTTGGAATAACTTTCATCCTATGTTTTTTGAATCAGGTTTGGCCTCAAGAGATTATCAACAGCTATTAATGTATGTATAGTTGAATGATTGATAAGTATTCTTATCAACTGCTTTTGGTTAATTAAGGATTTGTGAATGAAATTTAATAGCTGGAAATATTGTGTAAGCCCACTGGTATTACTTTTCTGGTTGCACCAGTGATAGTTCATATCACTGAGATGTTGGGTGGTAAAATGAAAATGACTAAGAAAGCAGAGGACAACATACGAGTGAGAAGCAAAGCTACCGATACAAACAGTAAAACTGCACAAAATAAACACACACATGCATGCATGTGAATGCAAGTACACACACACAACACACACACACCACACACACACACACACATGGTAATCTTTGAAAAGGCATGGAAATGAAAGACTAACTGAGCAATAACATAAGATGAGAAAGCAGGAAGGGGACATTCACCACATCATAAACAAGTGGAAAAAAACAGGAATTTAAAAACAACTGACATTCATATTAGAAATGACAGAATGAAAGAGAAAAAAAAAAGGAGATCAGTCCTATAGTAGCAGTAATAGCAAGCAGGACAAGGGTACAAAAGAAGAGAAGCAGAAAGGAAGCTTGAAGAGTCAGGTCAACAAATAACTTGGAGGACAAGATCCCTCAGCTGAAGCGGGTAGTAGTCTTGAGGGACAGAAAAGGTGTCTCATATTAAAAGAGAAACATGGGTACTTGGGATGCAGAAAGAGAGAGAGAAGGCAGAGAAAGGTGGTGAAGATGGAATAGGAGGGTGAGTAGTAGTGTTTATAAGAAAATGAACTGGGGATTGGAGAGGGTGAGCAGGTGGTTGAGTTCACAAAATTTCGAAAGGAGTAAGAAATACAGGTGGGAGATGTACTAAGTAGGCACTGACTGAATGAGGAGGCAATTAAGATATGTTGTGGGGAAGGGAATTAATAGGCACAGGTAGGTAGATAGTTAGATACCCGAGGAAGAATAGAGATCTGTGAGAAACAGCAGCAGTAAGCATGGGTGTGCCGTGGAAGAGGCAGTGAGGGGCATGGACATCGATTTTACTTGATTGGGCAGGTGTTTTTAAGCAGAGTAAATCACTAGTTATCTCGGTCCTTTGTCAGCTCCACTGTGAGGCTCAACATCTTAAGATCAGTTCTCACCACTTGATCTTCCTTTTCCACAGCTTTTCTTCACATTTAGAGATATATATAGATAGATATCTCTATCTATCTATCTATCTATCTATCTATCTATCTATCTATCTATCTATCTATCTATCTATCTATCTATATTATATATATATATATATATATATATTATATACATATGGTTACATATATATATATTTATACATATATATATATATATATATAACACACACATATATATATACATACATATATATATATACATACACACATATATTATATATATATATATATATATATACATACACACACTATATATATTTATAAATATATATACATGCACACACGCACACATATATATGCATATGTATATATACATAGGCGCAGGAGTGGCTGTGTTGTAAGTAGCTTGCTTACCAACCACATGGTTCCGGGTTCAATCCCACTGCGTGGCATCTTGGGTAAGTGTCTACTGCTATAGCCTCGGGCCGACCAATGCCTTGTGAGTAGATTTGGTAGTCGGAAACTGAAAGAAGCCACCCGTATATATGTATATATATATGTGTGTGTGTATATGTTTGTGTGTCTGTGTTTGTCCCCCCACCATCGCTTGACAACCAATGCTGGTGTCTTTACGTCCCCGTCACTTAGCGGTTCGGCAAAAAGAGACCGATTGAATAAGTACTGGGCTTACAAAGAATAAGTCCTGGGGTCGATTTGCTCGACTAAAGGCGGTGCTCCAGCATGGTCGCAGTCAAATGACTGAAACAAGTAAAAGAGTAAAGAGTATACATGCATATATGTTGAAAAGTCAGGGAGCTCGATCAGATCACAGTTATGTAGGAAGTACCATTTCAGGATACCACATGCACGAATGAGAACTGCATGTTATGTAAGATTAACCCTGGTATTAACTGTAGAACTAGAAATGTAGTCTACAGCATAAGGTGCATAGAGGGTGCTTGTAAAGACTAGAACATGACATACATTGGTGAGACATCTAGAAGCATTGTGGAGAGAATAAATGACATCTGAGACAATATGACGACAAAAAACAGTACTTTTTACTCTACCAACATGCCAGAGACCAATAGGGAGGAACACTGGGCCGACTTGACATCTACATTTCATTCAAGCTCCCGAAGGACCCATCACTCAGGCAAATACAAGCGTACGTCCTTATAAATGAAACAGCCCCCGTACTAAATAGGAAATACACGTAGAAGGTAGTGTTACCCCAATACCCATAGTATATACATACACATGTAAATTTGTTAGTAGACTGTTATGTTGGCAAATATATATTTATAGGCAGGTAAATGGATACGAGGATAAATAGATAGGTAAGTAGATAGATAGGTACATAGGTAATACGGACAGACAAGCAGACGCACAAACAGAAAAAGAGATGGAAACACATGACCATATACACATACGCACACTCCACACAAACACACATATGGAGACACATCCATATATCTATACATATGAATATACACATGCACGCAGACGCACAAACAAGAAAACTAACAAAAAGAACGCAGCTCTGATAACGGACACTTAACAACTATTGAACAGGTTGCAAGAAGGAACGAAAATCTTATGATAAAAATAATGAGTGGAAATCGAACCGGTGAGTGTGTTAATCAATAAGGCATTAAATCAGAATGACTAATCTCAGACACAACAATATACATATATATCTTGGAGATAATTATAACGATAAAGAATATGGAGACTGGTACATCCTCAAAATTTATTTCCTTTTATTTTTCATTGTCATACAACATACTTTTATGGATACGACAACGACACATGTTACCACAGTAAAGAGTATAGAAAATTGCATGTGCAACCGAGTATAATTTTCAGTGCAACTTCGTTCAGTGTCTTTCAACCAGCTTGACTCGAAATATATATATATATATATATATATATATATATATACACGAGCAAAACGGTCCCCGTCCAGTGGACAGTGCTGAGTTGTCAAACATTTAAACCAAATTTTCCCAAAACAACTTGTCCGACCGTCCCATAGGTCTCCCCTTTGAGAAACACTGATTTAGCCTAAATTTGAGACAAGAGCAAAAGAAGAAATAAAGATAGACTTTTTTCTATTCCAAAGAAAAACGATTTTATTCACACAAATATACAACCGAAGAGTTTAAAGTACCAGTAATGATAAGGCTGTTGACTGGGAGAACACAAACATGGTTTAAACAGTTCATTAAAAAATAATTAAGCATGCCTTTATTTCAATATAATTTTTGGTTTTGGTAAATGAATTTAAGGCCCCCAAAAAAACTTCCTGAGAAACCAAATAGTCTTTCCTTCCTTCATGCCAAGTTTGAAGAAAATATCTCTTTTGCATCTTACTTTTTTGGTCTCTTAACTATACTGCATTTTGCGGCATTATTTCAAACCAGCTGGCTCTTTTGCGCAAACTGCACGTGCATTTTTCTCGCGTACGCGTAGTATCGATTGCAACAGCTGATGTACTTGCGTGTACAAATGCACGTTCCCACGGCGTTATCGATCGCATTTTCACCTAGAATCGATTTTTGTAATTTTTTCAAGACTTATACACACCCTGATACCATCGGTATCTACATGTCAAATTTGAGCGCAATCGGATGGAGGATGCCCCAGATCCTAGAAGACACACACAGAGACAGACAGATCGGATTTTATATATTAAATATATATATATATATAGGCATCGTTGTGTGGTAAGAAGCTTGCTTTCCAGCCACCATGGTTCGATCTTCAGTCCCACTGCATGGCACCTTTGGCAAATACTTTTTACTATATCATCAGACCGACCAAAGCCTTGTTAGCGGATTTGGTAAACGGAAACTGAAGAAGCCTGCCGTATATACATGTGTGTGTATATGTTCCTGTTTGCCCCCACCATTGCTTGACAACCAATATTAGTGTATTCACGTCCCTGTAACTTATCGGTTGACAAAAAATAAAAACTACCTATAGAATAAGTACCAGGCTTTAAAACAGTAAGTACTGGGGTCGATTGATTCGATTACAGTTTTTCAAGGTGGTGCCCCAGCATGGCCGCCGTCTAGTGATTGGAACAATTAGAAGATAGAAGATCAAAGATGCGTACATATGAGGAATCCTCAGAAGTTACTACTACATGGTACTCCGAAGGAGGATTAAACCGCAAACAACATGCCTGTGAAATAAACTCCTTAACCATTTTTGTTTTCACCTGCACTAGTGTAATATTCCACGGGGTAAGGGCGGCGAGCAGGCAGAAACGCTAGCACGCCGGGCAAAATGCTTAGCCGTTTTTCGTCTGCCGTTACGTTCTGAGTTCAAATTCCGCCGAGGTCAACTTTGCCTTTCATCCTTTCGGGGTCGATTAAATAAGTACCAGTTATGCACTGGGGTCGATATAATCGACATAATCCGTTTGTCTGTCCTTGTTTGTCCTCTCTGTGTTTAGCCCCTTGTGGGTTGTAAAGAAATGGGTATTTCGTCTGCCGTTACGTTCTGAGTTCAAATTCCGCCGAGGTCAACTTTGCCTTTCATCCTTTCGGGGTCGATTAAATAAGTACCAGTTATGCACTGGGGTCGATATAATCGACATAATCCGTTTGTCTGTCCTTGTTTGTCCTCTCTGTGTTTAGCCCCTTGTGGGTTGTAAAGAAATGGGTATTTCGTCTGCCGTTACGTTCTGAGTTCAAATTCCGCCGAGGTCAACTTGCCTTTCATCCTTTCGGGTCGATTAAATAAGTACCAGTTATGCACTGGGGTCGATATAATCGACATTATCCGTTGTCTGTCCTTGTTTGTCCTCTCTGTGTTTAGCCCCTTGTGGGTTGTAAAGAAATGGGTATTTCGTCTGCCGTTACGTTCTGAGTTCAATTCCGCCGAGGTCAACTTTGCCTTTCATCCTTTCGGGGTCGAATTAAATAAGTACAGTTATGCACTGGGGTCGATATAATCGACATAATCCGTTTGTCTGTCCTTGTTTGTCCTCTCTGTGTTTAGCCCCTTGTGGGTTGTAAAGAAATGGGTATTTCGTCTGCCGGTACGTTCTGAGTTCAAATTCCGCCGAGGTCAACTTTGCCTTCATCCTTTCGGGTCGATTAAAAAGTACCAGTTATGCACTGGGGCGATATAATCGACATAATCCGTTTGTCTGTCCTTGTTTGTCCTCTCTGTGTTTAGCCCCTTGTGGGTTGTAAAGAAATGGGTATTTCGTCTGCCGGTACGTTCTGAGTTCACATTTCGCCGAGGTCGACTTTGCCTTTCATTCTTTCGAGTCGACAAATTAAGTACCAGTTGCATACTGAGGTCGATCTAATCGACTGGCTCTCTACCCCAAAATTTCGGGCCTTGTGCCTAGAGTATAAGCGAATATTCTACAGAGAGAAAAAAGACAAAGCACAAAAAGAAAAAAAAAAGAAGGAATGGCCCTGACTGGAACGCCTTTGATTACAGATCTGCTGACGCTGGACTGACCTGTGATTAAACAACAACAAAAACAACAACAACAACAATTACTACTACTACTGCTACTGCTACTACTACTATTACTACTACTTACTACTACTACTACTACTACTACTACTACTACTACTGCTGCTGCTGCTGCTGCCTTCCTAGAAACTTTATATCAATATCGAAATGGCTGTTCTTGGGTTGTTAACTGATGATATATCGTCAGTAATCATTGTCGACAAGGCAATTGTCAGTGCTAATACCACAAATGCTTTCAGCTACTGGAAAATTAATTTCCTCAATGCTGGAGTTTTAATCGGTGGTCAACAGTTGCAAATCTGGTAAGGATCGCTGCCTTCCAGACACACGTCTTTCACTTGCTAAACTTCTAACAAATGCTTCTGACAATTTAGTAGTGATGGTGTAACAACTATCCCGACCACCACCACCACCACCACCACCACCACAATCATTAGTACTGTGTGCTGTGTGCACATATGGATACACACACACACACACACATACGCGCGCATGCACCGACAAACACGAGCACATGTACTGCCATCATAGTTGTACACATTATCATCATCACTAGACTCGCAAATATCGCCCTAACGACCAGGAAGCAACTCTACCACATACACGCGTACTGCGACCATCACCATCACTACCACTACCACTACCACTACACATACACAATATCACTACCATACTCAGAATCACCACTGAATGTAATCACAATACTACCACCTCCTCTATGAACACATTCACCACCCGACAACTACAACAAAAAAACATTCACACTCCAACACTACTTTCACCACCACCACCACCACCACTACCACCACTACTGCTTAACATAAACTACTATCACCTTCTCTACCTCCATGACACTCACCACTACCACCACTACTACCACCACTACTACTGCCACTACTGCTTAACACAAACTATTATCCCCATCTCCACCTCCATGACTCTCACCACCACCACCACCACCACCACCACCACCACCACCACACCACCACCACCCCCACACCACCACACCACCACCACCACCACCACCACCACCACCACAACCACTACTGCTTAACATAAACTACTATCACCTTCTCTACCTCCATGACACTCACCACTACCACCACTACTACCACCATGACAGCCACACTTCCCCTCAACGTAATACCACTGCTGCAACTACCACCAACACCTTACACACCCCTATTTCCCGTACAACCACTATCAGCATCAATATCATCATCTCAAACGGCCCCATGTGACAAACACTGATCACCCATGCACCCGCACACCACTACCGTCATCCCTACCACCACAACTACCAACACCTATTCCACCGTCACCCCTACACATATTACTGCAAGAGCACCACCACTACCACCGTCACCAACACTGAACAATCACCTCATATGCACTCACGCACTAACGACCAATAGGTTTGTCTTTGACATGTGCAACTGTAAAATGTGTGCATTAAATCAAGTTAAACGTACTCCTACGTTAATGACTATTACCAATGATAGTTGTCAGAGATGGCAACAATGGATTGGTTTGCATATATAAATGGCGTGCAAATTTGTAACAGAGCCGACTTAGTGGAGCATGGAATTCTTCTAATGAAATGACCAGATAGATAGCGTTTTGCATAAGTGTCTTAACTCCTCTATATTATGAGAGAAAGTATTCTAATTTATCTTGATTGCAGCAGATAAGTGATTAGCTCCTACAATTGCCACTGTTAGATGTAGGACAGATACTGAATTAGTGTTCTCGTAGGTGGAAAAGAATAATTGCCCGTTTTGCTCTAATGCTGAAAATGTACCTAATATCATACAATGATATATGGACAGTAGAGATTCACAGAACAGGAGAGTGACAAAATAAATGTTATTCTCTCTCTAAGTTAGTGTTAATATGTTTAATGTATAAAAGCATTAGAAAAGTTAAGAGAAATATATACAGGAAAGTCTATACTTCGCTGAGGAAATCTGATATATGAATGAAGCATGCACGAAGTTGTCTCCTCTTATATTTTCTGAACTAAAGATGATAAAATTAGATATTGGACTAATGTCTTTTTGATAACTGGACAATTGACATTCCATCACTACAGACAATTCATCAGATAATGACTCCTAAAAAATCTGAAATTGTAGACATCACGTTGATTGGAGTCGTTGTGTATGGAGTTGTCGAGTAGGATAAGCTGTGACATAGACATATATGGTAGATGCCATGGTTTTAAAATACGTTGAAATTATGAGGTGCGGTGCAGTTGAAATAGCGATGTAGATTGAAGTTGTAGCGTAGGTTGTTGAATACTGTGGTGTAAGTTGTGGTAATGGTATAGGTTGAAGTAGTAGGGAACTAAAGTTGTGTTGTAGAATGAAGTCGTGAGGTATGTTGACATTAAAGTGTTGTAAGTTGAATTTGTGATTCAGCTTGAGAGACGACTATCCGGGGACATTTGTCCTGATATCTGTTGCTCTTTCTCAACACCTTTTTTATAATTAGATTTTCAATACTTTCGACACTAACTTAACTGTTGTTTGCCATGAGGGTGGTGCCGTCGAGTAATCAACCTCATTATTTTAATTTTGACATATATACATATAATATATATATATATATAATATATATATATATATATATATTATATATATATATATATATATATAAAGAAAGCTGTGGCGAAAGAGTACAGTAGGGATCGCCACCACCCCTGCCGAGCCTCGTGGAGCTTTAGGTGTTTTCGCTCATAAACACCCACAACGCCCGTTCTGGGAATCGAACCGTGATTCTACAACCGCGAGTCCGCTGCCCTAACCACTGGACCATTGCGCCTACACACACATATACATACATAATACATACATACATACATACTACATACTACATACATACATAAATATATATATATATATATAATATATATATATATATTATATATATATATATATATATATTATAAATATTATAATATATATTATATATATATATATATATATGATATAATATATATATATACACACAAAGCTAACAAGAAATATTAGACATTTAGACGTTTTTGTGGCATGTAGGGATTAACTCTTGAGTTGGCTAGGGACTTCTTGGGTGTCCTATGTGTAAATCAAAATCTGAATAAAAAACATAATTATGCATTGTAGTAATTACAAATGCACACAATGTCTCTGTCTTTTCCAAACGTGCACACACTCATTAAGTGGCTCCACTCATTCCCATTGCAAGTATAACTAACTATCGTATGTTTTTAAAAGAATATAAAGGAATATAAACCGCTGTTTCTGTGTGTGTATAGCACTTCTACACTCCTCACAGATACAACAAAATCTTCAACAAAATGTTGTTAACGCCTGATACAGATGTATGGATAACAGGATTATAAACCTTTAACGACAGTTAGATGTTTATAAACACTACACAAAATCAAAAACTGAGGCAATTACAGAGGCTCGGCTTGTTGTCCTTTGAATCTAATAACCCTACCAAACGTAATCATAGACAAACAGGCTGTAGAATCAGCAGTGTAAATTAAAAGCTTGCATAAGATTAACCACGGATATATTTAATGTTAGAAGCATAGAACAAGCATTCGTTTAAGAGCACAAAATAATATGTCATTACTCTTTCTCAACGTAGTTGATTCGCAAATAAAATAAGCAAGCAAATCCAGGGTACTCACTGTGAACAAAAGGTGACTGAAAAACCTCAAGATTTTGGCCTTATTTGAATACACTTTCCATCTTGAGAAAGACAGAAAACCATATGAACTGAAACAGAAAATTACATGTCAGTCAATGAATGTGGAGTCATTGAATATATATTTCTTTACTACCCACAAGGGGATAAACACAGGGAGGACAACCAAGGACAGACAAACGGATTAAGTCGATTACATCGACCCCAGTGCGTAACTGGTACTTAATTTATGGACCCCGGAAGGACGAAAGGCAAAGTCGACCTCGGCGGAATTTGAACTCGGACGAAATACCACTAAGCATTTTGCCCGGCGTGCTAACGTTTCTGCCAGCTCGCCGTCATTGAATATAGTTGGCTGAAATTTAGAATGTAGGTATGTACATCGAAATGATCCATACAAAAACATTTGAGGAACTCCATAGAAGATGTCGCTTCCTTTGGCATCTTGGTGGGTTTTGAATTACGATTTTTCCCAGATTCCAGTTTCTAGGAATTTGACAGTATTCATTATGAGTATTTGTATATACATAGGGAATGCTCTGATTGCTTCAGGACATAGGTGCATATCTGGGATTTTTTCAAGCGCTGATCCTTTTGCATTAAATTTTCCAATTACTTATTCAATGTCTAATGGAAGGAACCAGTAAAAAAATACATTGTAAATAGAAAAAATTGGTCTTTACGTTTTGTGAGATATTTTGGTGTTTAGTTTTCAAGAAATGCTTGTTAGGGTGTTTGTGTGGTGTTGCAGTGTAGGTATATTATTTGAGGTTGTTATTCTGACATATAGTATGCTGTAACTTTCTTGGTGATGATATTGCTAATTACCCTACATAATGTTTTACTGCTAGTTTCGCTCTCTTTCGTTAATTTCCTCGGATCTTTTCGGTTTGAACGGCAGTTTTTAACATAATTTCTAGGTTACTAAAAAATTTTAAACTTCGTATACCGGTAAAATGTGTTTATAAAACATCTTTTTCTCTTGGCTTTATTGAGAAAATTCTATAGTTTGTAAGATATTTGTTTTTTTTTCTTCACTTTCTACAATTTCAACCAATCACTGACGTCCATTGAGGTAAAAGCCATTCTGTGCCGTATGAAATGTCCCTCGTTTAAGAAACAGATGGGTGGGTTTATTTACATTGTGAAGAAAAAAGATACCCGTCCCCACCCCTAACCCTAACCCTAACTAACCCAAACCCTAAAACAGATTGAAATGCAATAGATCGATACTAGGGTCATAATTATGGGTGACAATTTCATATGACACCGCTACAAAAAACTGCCGTTCAAACCGAAAAGATCCGTTTCCTCTTTTCCCATGATCTGTTTCTAATATTCCTCTTTGGTTGTTTGACGCAGGGTTGTATTTCTGTCAATGCCTTTGGTACATTTCTCTTGCGTTTGTTTCTAGTTTTGATGAGGCTAGTTATTTGTTGTGTATAATTTAAGGGTTGTATTTTGTATTTTCTTGGGAGATGAGATTTTTTCAGATGCATCTGTAATTATTTTATTATTTGAACTGCAACGTCTGTGTTGGTGATTGAGATGTTGTTAAATCCGAAAAAAAAACGACAACTTGATTCTATTTCTTCTCTCTCTCTCTCGCTCTCTCTCTTTTCGTGAAAGTTTGTTAAAGTATTTTTTCTTTCATCACTTAAATAAGTGAGTTTGCTGTGATAATAATTAGTAAGTAGTCTGAGGAAAGTTGCAGAAGTGTTTGACAAGTGTTTTTTTTAAGCGTGTGGAATAAAAAGATGATGTCTGGGAAAGAGTGGCTGATGGTTTAGTGACTGAGTGTGTTAGAGTGAATCGCTTCAGGTGGAAAGAAGCTTTGGTTATAGTGCTATTAAGACACCTCTTTTGCTACGTGTATTGTTGAATCGTATACGCACGTATATTTGTTTTTTCATTTTACATATTTCGTATCAAGATATACCGTTGTTAAGACTCATCGTGACAGTGTATGAACTCTCTACGCTCGGTTCTGTGGATCAGCTTTCTTATTCCTAAGCCAGCTGAAAGTATTTTCCGCCAGGTTATTTTGTAGTTTGTGTCATTCTTTAGTTGTATTATAATACAGTAACCCCTCGACTATCGAGGGCGCAATGTTCCAAACCCCTCCGCGATAGGTGAAAACCCGCGAACTAGAAACAGTACTGTATATATATATATATATATATATTTATTATCTTTATAACTTGTATATATTTATTCTATTATCAATGCAAAGCACACACGGAGAAATCGGCGTACGCTTAACTAATAACCGCGATAGGTGAACCTCAATTGGTGAACCGCGATAGGTGAACCGCGATAGGTAAACCGTGATATAGCGAGAGATTACTGTATATCATATCATGCGAAATAGACTTTGACTGTTACTACTCTTAAATACGATATATATAATATATATGTGTGTGTATGTAATATAATATATATATATATGTAATATATATATATATATATATATATATATATATATATATATATATATATATATTATATACATACACATATATACATACATACACACATGCACACCACACCACACACACACCCACCCATCACACACAAAAACACCCACTCACACATATATATGTATATATGTATGTAGGTATGTATATGTATATATATACACGTTTACGAATTTGTTTTGCGAGATTTCTGGTGTGAAACCGTGCGTTGAAACAGATATTGTTATATTTTGGGATGGTCTTTGTTTTTCTTTTTTTGTCAAATAAACACTCGCACTATATATTCGTTCTTCACTCGTTCATTACTGTTCTTATTTTAGCTGAATCTTATTGTCCGGAAATCTTTTATCCAGAATGGACTAAACGGAGTAGGAGGATACACGATGACGGAAAGTGTTGCTGAAGAGGTCACAGACGCGTGACGAAAGACTTCCGGACAATGGACATAAGTTAAAATAAGAACACTAATAAACTAGCGAAGAACGAAGATATAGTGCTCGTATTTATTTGGCAAAAAAAAAGAAAGAAAAGAAAATGACCTTGCCGAAATATAGCAATATATATATTTATATATATATGTATATATATATATATATATATATATATATATATATATATATATATATATTATATATATATATATATATATATATACCAGAGTAAGGAATAAATGCGAAACAAGTGGAAAAAATAGTACTCGAATACCAGAGGTAGAGTAATATGCTTATTAAAAGGCAGCAAAAACATCACAAAAACTGTTACTCAGAGTTGCACGTTCCCGTTCGTCGGACAGTTTTGTTTAGAAAACAAAGTATATACATGTATGTATATGTATATATATTATATATATATATATATATATATATATATATATATAGAGAGAGAGAGAGAGAGAGAGAGAGAGAGCTATATATAATTAATTCTTTCAGTGATTTCAGTCATTGGTATGTGGCCATGCTGGGGTACTGACCTTCTGCTAGTATTTGTAGATTAAAAATTCTTTAATCAGTATCGGAATGATGAATTGCAAAGATGACCTGGGCAGGATTTCAACTCATAGCGTAAAACTACATAATTAAATACCACAAGTTTATTTATTTGATTCTCCACCGATCCAGTCTTCTACTTCTAATGTAGGTGAATAATGATTTGTAACTAAGGAACAAAGTCTTAGTTAGGAATCGTCCAACAATTTTAGACTTGAATATGCTTCAATTAAATTGTTCCCAGTACATGGCAATTCGCTTACCCACCTCTAACGTAGTTAAATAATGAATAACATTCATATATTTATTAATATAATTGTTGAGAATTCTCTGAAAACTGTAATTTGTTGCATAAATAGAATGACTTCAGTACCTAATCAGTATTAAAGAATAAATTTGCAAAATCTTCCGGTCATTTATGGAAGCTGTTAAATGAGTTTAGTTGCCGTCTTATGATCTTAGGAAGCTGTCTTTTTATAGATACATTCCATCAGCAATATTCTTTAATTAGATCTTGTGCGTTTGGTATAGATTCGCATTCTTTCATTTGAATTGTGTGGTTCTAAGAAATTTGCCTACTGGCAGTGAATATAACTGATTTTATATGCCACAGGTTGTATTGAAAATTGGAATCTGTCGCTTTTTAAATAAAATTCCCCGTTTTCATTATGTGTTGAGATTCAAGAATGAAGATGAATTTTCCTTCTTCCTCAACTTTTAACTATAGTTTCCCCGGAATGTATTTTAATTCAGAACGACAAGGCATTGACTAAATTAAATAGAAAGTTTCAAAGAAAATGCTGAACTTGTTGGTAGTTTTATTAGAGAATAGCATATTGGTAGTTTTATTATTTGTTTATTTTTTCTTTTACCAGTTTCCGTCATTAGACTCTGGCCACACTGGAACATCATCATCAAAAATTGTAGTATTTGTTCCTAAGAGGCCACCGTAGTTATTTCAGTCTGGTACCTGGTTTACTGTTATATATTTTTCCAATTGCAAAGGTATGCCTTTTCATACGCTACCGGTTTTTACACAAGCAAACATAAAACCAAACACGATTGGCACACACACACAGACACACAGACACACACACACACATACACAAACAAACAAAGAGGCATGCACATACACAGACAAATATTCATACATATATATTCCATCATTATAAGCACTTTTTTCCATTTTTTCATGCTCTCATGGGTTGGACGGTTTTCATACACCGAATCAGTTCTGATTTTCATTAGATACGACACAGGCTGAGTCACACTTTCCTAACAAGTTTTTAAGTGGTTTCTAATTCTATGGCTAGATACCCTTCTTATCACCAACCACTTCACAGAGTGTGCTAGGTGCATTTAATCGTGTTGTCTTGTCTCAGTGATATCTCTCATTCTCGCATTTCTTTCAATTCTTCGTTTACGGGCGATTCAAAAGTTGTATCTCCCCCATCATGACTAAATAAGATCCTTACTTCTCTACATCATCTCCCACCGTTTAATCCTTCCTTTTTCACACAATGTGTGCGAAGAGACCCAGAATAAGAGAAAAAAAGAGTAAAAGGGAATCAAATGACAAGCGTAAGATGAAAGAAAGTCAGGGTAGTAGTAGTAGTAGTAGTAGAGAGAGAGAGATAGAGAGAGAGAGAGATAAACTGCTATAATGACAGATATTCGAAACTTTGGGGAAAGGAGACAGTCGATTAAATCGACCTCAGTAAGCAACTGGCGCTTAATTTATCGACCCTGAAAGGATGAAAGGCAAAGTTGACCTCGGCGGAATTTGAACTCAGAAACTGAAGACAGACGAAATGCTGAAAAGCATTTTGGGCGGCATGCTAACGGTTCTACCAGTTCGCTGCCTTAAGCAGAGGAAAGAATAGAAGATGAGAGAGACAGAGTAATGGATAATTAAAACAATGGCGTGTGGTATTTGAGGTAACTTTGGTTTCTATTTCAAGTAGGTCGAATGGCAATGCAAAGACTGTTTCATTAGCTCGAACGGTTTTGTTGAGTAATTCAATTTAAATAGGATCGAACAGACGTCGGGGGAAAAGCGTACTAGTCACCATTAGATCATTTTGTATATCTGGGGTTATAATGTGTTGTAATGTAACATTCTGAATTAAGATGGCAAGGTATAATTTGATGAAAATGTTTTCACCATTTGTAACGTGTTGTCTTATACTAAAGGGGTTTCCTCGTCAGAGGTACCAGTCAGTAATAAAGTGTTATGTGGATGGGATCAGCTTGTTATTTCTATAATTCGAGATAAAATATAATAGAGGTTAAGTTGGTAGCAATGTTGTATTGTCTGTGATGTAGAAATCATTGCTTCTTAGCCGCCAGTCTTTACTCTTTTATTCGTTTACTTGTTTCAGTCATTTGACCGTTGCCATGCTGGGGCACCGCCTTTAGTCGAGCAAATTGACCCCAGGACTTACTCTTTGTAAGCCTAGTGCTTATTCTATCGGTCTCTTTTGGCTAACCGCTAAGTTACGTGGACGTAAAACATACCAGCATCGGTTATCAAGTGATGTTGGGAGGACAAACACAGACACTCAAACGTATACACACACACACACATACACACACACACAAGCATATATATATATATATATATATATATATATATATACATATATATGACGGGCTTTTTTCAGTTTCCGTCTACCAAATCCACTCACAAGGCTTTGGTCGGCCCGAGGCTATAGCAGAAGACACTTGCCCAAGGTGCCACGCAGTAGGACCGAACCCGGAACCATGTGGTTGGTAAGCAAGCTGCTTACCACTCAAAAATTAATCCTATGTGATATTCCAATGATCCTTTCAGCAATAATGTATCGAGAATTTACTATCCATAGTGTCCTTTCGTTTAAAAAAAAATGATAGGAATTTATTTGTGTGTTATATTACTGCTATTTCTAGCAAGCTGAGTTTATGCCATGCAGAAGTAATTATTATTTCTAACTGATTGTCAAATGGTAGACCCGCAGAGATGACTCCACAATGTGTTTTCAATTCCTAGTCAAAGTCATTCTCGTTCAAGTGCACAATGGATAATATAGTTCTCGATAGACTTTGGTTGAATAAAAGATAAGTTGAATATCATATATGGAATATCATATATGATTAATTTGTGCCGACTTGCTGCCAAATTAGCCTCTATCATATTTGCCTAACATTATAGAAATAGCAAGCTGATCCTATCCACCTAACACTTTATTATTGACTGGTATCTTTATTGCTGACTGCTACTAAAACCTTTTATTCTGAAGCAGTTTTATATGAAATGGTACAGAATTCTATTTTGTTAATTTTAAATATTCCCTGTGTCCGCTAGTAACCAAAGTAAGTCGAAGGAGCCGAGTCTATATAATTAATTTGATGACTGTTTGATAGCCATTATATTTGATGTATTCTGCTAATTCCCTTAAGTTCGACATGAACATCACGCCATCTCTCAAATCTTCTACGGGAATCACTAGGGTTTGCTAGAAACAACTACTAGATCTTACTCAAATTGTACCTTGTCATCTTAAAAAAAAAATCAAAAAACAAAATTCACTAAACATTGTTGTTCCCAATATACGGAAAGACCGAATAATCTAGAATACTTTTCGTCAAATGTCTGCTTGATCATAATTGACCTGGAACTAAAGAACAACAGCAAATTTCCCAAGGAGACATATGTTTTTGTAACTAGAAACTGATATTAGTTTTGACAAGGAAAAAAACAAACTGTTATTGATCTTTTTTCTTGTTTCAGTCATTTGACGGCGGCCATGCTGGAGCACCGCCTTTAGCCGAATCAAATCGACCCCAGGACTTATTCTTTGTAAGTCTAGTACTTATTCTATCGGTCTCTTTTGCCGAACCGCTAAGGTACGGGGACGTAAACACACCAGCATCGGTTGTCAAGCGATGTTGAGGGAACAAACACAGACACACAAACATATACACACATACACACACACACACACACCACACACACATATATATATATATATACATACACATATATACGACGGCTTCTTTCAGTTTCCGTCTACCAAATCCACTCACAAGGCTTTGGTCGACCCGAGACTATAGTAGAAGACACTTGCTCAAGGTGCCACGCAGTGGGACTGAACCCGCAAACGTGTGGTTGGTAAGGAAGCTACTTACCACACAGCCACTCCTACACCTTATTTTTGTGAGAATATCTATTTTGTGAGAATATATATTTTGTGACATTGAAACATTTTCATTTAGCTTCACTAGGATAAGGAAGGAAAGAGAGCTGGTAGAATGGTCATCGCGTCGGATAAAAAGCTTAGCAGCATATCTTCCGGCTCATTACGTTCTATATTCAAATTCCGCCGAGGTTTGACTTTGCCTTTTATCCTTTCGGGTTTGATAAAATAAGTACCATTCAAGTACCTGTGTTGACTAACACTTGTCCTCTAAAAATTGCTGGCCTTGTGTCAAAATTTGAAATATTCATTAGGGCAAGCAAAATGAAATTACTTCTTCTTAAAATTGAAACTGCCATGCAAAATTGGCTTATTTAGTGATTACGTCTTTATAGTGTTTGTAACCAATAAGAAATCGATATTAATTAACAAGAAAGGACATTGAATTGGCAGCATTGTAAGAGCTTTCAACTAAATGTATGTATTTAGTGATAATCCGGAAGAATCGAAGCCAAGGGATGTAACAGCATCTAAATCTCAGCCCAACAGATGACAAGGTCACAATTGATTGAATACACAAGAGAAACCTTGTTAATTCATGAAACACTTAAACATTAATAATTATTGATACTATCGATGAAAAACAAACAATGAGCTGTCTCATTAAAGCCAATATAATAACCATGCCGAGAGACATCGGCATTAGAAGCAAAGAGAAAATATACTGCATAAAAAAAAATTTGCGCACAAAAAAAAAAAAAATCATTAGGTTTCTTATACAATCCCAGTGACTTTATTTTGAAGACCACTCATTATTTCTGTTCGTGTCTTTCAGTTTCCTTTCCCTTTTGTTGGATGACAGGAAAAGGTGGAGCATTTGGTAAAATACCTTACGGGGCTTTTAGCAGTGTCTTTTTACATGCCGAGTTCAAATCCTACCGAAGTGAATTTACCTTTGATCGTTCTCGAGTTGGTACAACATATAATACAAATCAATCAATGATGACTTTGGAAGATTTATTCTGGACTACTCTCGCCTCTAAATTTCTAGCTTTGTTTTGTGTTTAATATCGCTGATTATTTGTATTCATTCATAGTCTAATTTATTTTAATAAGATGGTAGAATTGTTAGAGAACTGGACACAATGTCTTTTGTTGTTTAATTACGTCCCTTTAAAACCTAAGTTTAAATTCAGATGAGATTGGCATTACCTTTCATCCTTCGGGGATCAATAAAACAATGCCCCAATCAAATACTAGTGCCGATTTAAATGACTACTTTTCATCTGAATTTTGTGGGTCTGTGCAATATAGATTTGATAATGTATGCCAAAATTTTGGGGCAACACAATCAAATTTTAATTCCTATTCTTTGTACCACATTCATTTTCCATTGGTATTTGTTGTTAAATCAATTTTTGCATTGTATACACACACACATACACACACACACACTCTCTCTCTTTCTCCCTCTCTCACACACACAATTAAGCAGACACCCATTATGTGTATATATCAATTATGCCTAATCAATTGCTATAGGGAAATCTTGTAGATTGTTGCCTTATGTCTTCTTTGCCACTTTTGAATGTATCAGGAAAACATTACAATTTTTAGTTTTTATGTAACCGTGAGCAGACGCATGAATATTGTTTTGATCATGCAGAATATCGAAAATTTGAAAGAGAGAGAGAGAGAGAGAGAGAGAGAGAGAGGGAGGGAGTGTGTGTGTGTGAGAAAGAGAGAGAGAGAGGGAGTGTGTGAGTGTGAGAAAGAGAGAAAGGGAGAGAGGGAGGGAGTGTGTGTGTGTGTGAGAAAGAGAGAGGGAGTGTGTGTGTGTGTGTGTGTGTGTGTGAGTGAGAGAGAGAGAGAGAGAGAGAAAGAAAGCGGGGAGGGCTGTATAAGTAGGCTATTGATATTTGTGTATTATGAATATATAAGTATACAGAACGCACGGACGCAAACGCACACACACACACACACACACACATACACACACACACACTCACACATTCAAATCTGCGGTCAGTCAGAAGAGAATCTGAACTTTATAAAACAGAAAATTCAAACAAATTTGTTCCTTTACCCACAATTTTATCAGAATTCTTTCCCGCCCTGTCGATATTCTGTCTCCAACGATTTATTTCTCACTTGAGAATCAATTGTGAGGCATTGTGGTGCCAAGATCGCGTGACAAATTTTCGTGGACCTCTTGGTTAATCGGAAAACGGTAGCCTTTCAGAGTGCATTTAGTCTTTGGTACAAAAAGTCCCTAAGATCCAGTTCTGCATAGTTAGGTCAAGTAAAAGCAAAATTCATTCGTCCCATGTTTAGCCGAACAGTCGATGATTAAAGGTAATTCGTGAGCAGGTGTATCACCGTGGAGCAACGCCATGTTTTGTCTGACCATGCTTCAAATTTCTTTCTTTGAGACAATTCTCTCTTAAACGCTTCAGCATAAATAAAATATTTTTTATCACTTCAAATTATACATATATATTTATGCATATCTGTATAAAATTAATCACACACAGGGTGATTGTAAAGTAACACTCTCTTTTAGAATACTTGTAAATAATTTATTAATTGGAGTTTTTCTCAAATCTTTTGTGTTTGTTCTTCGAAGTATGAGAATTTAATACTCTTGTCGTTCGTGAATGGCTGAGATAGATGGGTCGTTGTGGTCCGCATGAGTGGCCAGCCAGGTGTCCCGACTTAACACCTTATGATTTCTTTCTTTGGGGTTGTTTAAAAGAACAAGTCTATTGTACCAAGCCAAAGACCTTGGAAGAACTTGAAGAGCGAAAACGAGGAGTTATGTCTTCTTCCATCTCATAAGAATTCCTGATGAAATCAGTTGACGCAATTCCTGGCCAACTCAAGTAGCTGGTAGCGACACCTGGAGCCCATATTGAATTTTAAATAAAACCTCATACTAAAAGCTGTTATAGACATTTTTTTTGTAAAAATTACAATTAATAATTAATACTGGTCTACAACTATTTTTCATCAAGCATATGTCAATGTGTACTTAGTATAGTTTTTAATGTTGATTTCAGATATACAATTAGTTTTTTGACATCGCGTACAGTTTTCAAGATGAGAAAGGTTTTTGGTTTTAGCTCATATATTATACAGAAATTCCAATTAATGACGTGTATGCATGTATTTCATTTACTTCATGGAAACATACCTTTAAAATAAACTACATTATTCATTGCTGCATAGTTCAGATGCAATATTTCATCATCTTAAATTAAATAATCAAGTTTTGTCTGATGAAATAGGTATTTCAATATCTCCAATTGTCCATTCATAATTGGTCTGATGAAATATTTCATCATCTCAAATTCAATATAAGTATAACCGTTTGTATCTAGTTCCTTTCTTGTTTTACAGTCTTGGCAAAGATAAAACAGAGTAAAAATCGTCTTGATGTGTTTTGTTGTTTGTGGACAGTTTATTGTGAAAGCTCAAAAATGCACAATAACACCAAGGATTGAGAAGATTTATGAGCTATACTTTGATTGTCCTCTTGGCGATCAGGACAAGCTATGGACACCACATTTTATCCGTTCAGCTTGCACAAGTGGCTTACGTGACTGGTTCAATAATAAGGAGTCCATGCCTTTTGCCATTCCAATGATATGGAGGGAACCGAAAGAGCATTTTAATGACTGTTATTTTTGCAAAGTAAATGTCACAGGATTTTCTATGAAGAAAAAACACAAAACTGTGTATCCCAATTTGGATTCTGCGATGTAAATTCCAGACAAGATTGGGTGAACTGGAACTGCTTGCCTGGAATGCCTTCTATCGGATCTGTAAGAATTACTTGGGCAACAAGAAGGCAATGAATTACAATGACGGCATCAAGAATGTTCTGAAATGTTACACAGCAATAGGTTGTCGCATGCCACTGAACGTTCACTTCTTGAACTCCCATCTAGATTTCTTCGCAGTGTCTGATGAACATGGGGAAAGATTTCACAAGGACATTAGTGCTATAGAGAAACGGTACCAAGGCTTCTTGAATGACAGTATGCTGGTTGACTATTGCTGGACACTTTACAGTGATCAACCAGATCAGGAACACCACAGGAAATCCAAATCACAATGTTTCTAACACTGTTGTTCGAAGTTTGTTGTGTCTCACCCAATTTTTGTGTATTCACTTTTGTAGAATGATGGCAGAATCCCCAAGGACATACTCTACGGAGAGCTTGCTAGGGGTACTAGGTCTGTGGGAAGACCGTTCTTACGTTATAAGGATGTTTGCAAAAGGGACATGAAGGCCTGCAACATCAATATTAGCAATTGGGAAGCAGTTGCCAGCAACCGTGGAGATTGGCGACGTACCGTAAAAGAGGGAATACAAAGGAGTGACAGAGAGAGAGGAGAAATGGAAAGACAAGAAAAGACGTCAACAAGAAACTATGAAAATACAACCAGCCAGGAACAGTCTTCGCTACATTTGCGGCACCTGCCAGAGGGAGTGTTTTTCCAGAATAGGACTACACAGCCACAGCAGGAAATGTATTAGGACATGAAATGTAAAAGCCGGACTAGACTATTTTATGCGCAACTCCATTGTCTCCCGAGACAAAAAGGATGCCAACAACTGTCTAAAAATAATATGTACTTATTTATTACGTTAATGATTTCATATACACAAATATGTAAATATTTGCAGGTATCTACTGAAAAACTGACACGTGCTGCATACAAATGGAGTGAAATTTTGAAATCAGCATGAAAAATTAGTCTGAAAAAGTTGGTTTGCATTCATAATGAGCATAATATTTTAAATTTTGTTGTCCAGTGTAACTTATAAGCATTTGAAAATAGGGTGTTACGTTTCAATCACCCTGTATATACACACATATATTTATAAGCTCATATAATATATAAATTATATATATATATATATATATGTGTGTGTGTGTGTAAGTGTGTGTGTATGTATACATATATGTGTGTATATATGTATACGTATATAACTATATAAGAGAAATACATTGCACAATTTATATTTATACATAAACATACAAGATTTTAAGAAAATAAAAATAAGTGGAAATTTTACCGGTGAGTGTGTTAACTTGTGAGGCACAAAAAGAAAATGACTCTCCCCAGACACAATAGAATATACTTCAACACACGAACTCATATAAAGAATCTTGCAAACCAAATCCAAAAGCGAAACATAGAAGATTTTTTACATATAATACATTGTATTCAGTGCCTATACATAATGTAAAAGTTATATGTATGTATGTATGTATGTATGTATGTATGTATGTATGTATTATGTATGTATGTATGTTGTATGTATGTATGTATGTATATGTATATATATATATATATATATATATATATATATATATATATATATATACATATATATAGTAATAAATGCTGTAAATGTATTTATGTGTTACTATTAGTTTCATGTGCTGAGAGCATGACAAACAGTGTTTTTAAAACCTCTGGTTTCCTAGTACTACCACGCTAGATGTTAAAAATACTGATTGAATGCCCGCAGCACATGAATCTAATAGTAGCACATAAATACAAATAGTGTGTTCATTAAATAATATTTATCTTTCGCGCGTCGGACTATTGTTTATTATTTTTTTTATCTTACCATCACAGAACATAAAGCACACGTAACAAATTGATGTGTTTAACTTTCTTTTGTTCTGTTTAATATACATTTCCGTTTAAATTTGTTTACCAATACATGGAAGATAAATTAATGAGCGTGTTAGAATTCATAACTCCCGTCCACTTTGCATGTGAAAATTCCTTGTTTTGTTGTAGCATGTACAACAAACTATTTACAAATTCTTCTTTGGAATGTTTAATTAAAACCCAATAAACAACACGTGTATTTCCTTTCATATATACTGTAAACACGTATGTATAAGTATATATGGTGTATGCTACTTCTTTACTAAAGAAGTCCATCTCTTCAATTAGTAAATGCCGTCATGAGATCTCATATAACTAACAAGGCCGGTTTTCGACAAACAGGCTCTACTGCAGATGTTAAAAATTTTTCAGGCAGAACATGTGCTTGCGGTTCAAGTTAAGTCCTATTTACGAAGTACTCGTTTCAAGATTGATTGTTCAATTCATCGTATTTCAAAATGCTTTAAAACCGTTGTAGATCATTACTTTCTGAACCACTCAAATCTTCTATCAACTGTTCCCGATCTTCAACATTCACTCTGTGTGTGTGTCTGTGCGCGTGTGTGTCTGTGTCTGTACATATGTGTACATAGCATATGTATATACATATACTCACATAGATATACACACTGATACAGACACACACACACACACACCAGTAACATAAGTTTTAAATGTATGTGACTGAACGAAATATCATATAAATGTACAAACGACCTCACACACACAAACGAACGTGCACAAAACTATTATGAGTTCCTTAGTTGTTCGTGGATTGTCATTTATAGAATTAAAATGCCGTCATCTCGATAAAGACCACCTTTGATTCCCAGTTTACATTTTTTGTCGTATGTAGATATTAATGCTGTCATTGGCGTCCGTGAAATGCCAGGTACACATAATGACACCGAAAATGTCTTTGGATTTCTTTGATTCCCAGGTTACATCTTTTCGTCGTATGTAGATATTAATGGTGTCATTGGTGTACGTGAAATGCCGGGTACACATAATGATACCGAAAGTGTCTTTGGATTTCCTATTGATCCATAAGTCATGGTTTTATTTGACAAACGTCTTTCGAGCATACATAATGACGTTCGCTTGTTTCTCCGTAATGTTTGCGATGGATTTATTGTAATTTATGGTTTTCATTAAAATGGCTAAAGTGACCGTTGAGTATTAGCAACTAATGTCAAACTGGTAAAATTTGCATCTGTTTTTATCGGTAATTGCCTTAAGCCCTCAAACTTTTAAAGAATTTAGGTTTCTGGATAACCATTAATGCTCATCTCACAAAAGTCGATTGTCTGGATGTTACCCTGCGTTTATTACCTCTAACTGCCTTTATTACCGGTAACATAAATGTAATGAAATACTAAGTTATAGCCATACTCATAACAAGCACTCTGACGTATCATTAACCACCTTATCTCTAATACCTCGTATAGGGTGTTGTGATAAATGTTGCTGTACGCTGAGTTGTTGCAATGAATCAGTGGTCAAATGATCCAACAGGTGCAATGGACATATAGTTTTCTACAGCCTTTGAAGGTGAAAAAGAAATCCATGGTGATCGAGCTGTCTGAACGATGTGTTTAGATAATGAGTTAAAATGAGGAAGAGTGGTAAACCTTGAAAAATCTCGGCTTCTGTAACGATGGCAACAGTGTGAGATGAGTGATGGGGTTACGAAGAGTTGTGGATGTTGAAGACATCGACGACGATGACTTCAAAGAGGAATGTATTTAGAATTTAGAGGAGTCTAGGGCATTTACCTCCATGGACAATACATCTCCACAAAGACAATCATCCCTGAGGACAACAGATGATGATTTAAAACTTCTGAATATTTTGGAGAGGGGGTAATTAATCAAGGGTGGTAATTGTCCTAGGGGGTAGTTGTCGTCGGAGCGCGGGGAATTGTTTTGTGGGGGTAATTGTCCTGATACGATTTAGATATGTGTCCTCTCTTCACTCTTTTACTCTTTTATTTGTTTCAATCATTTGACTGTGGCCATGCTGGAGCACCACCTTTAGTCGAGCAAATCTACCTCCCCAAGACTTATTCTTTGTAAGCCTAGTACTTATTCTATCGGCCTTTTTGTCGAACCGCTAGATTACGGGGACGTAAACACACTAGCATCGGTTGTCAAGCGATGTTGGGGACAAACACAGACACACAAATACATACATCCGTATATATATATATATATATACGACGGGCTTCTTTCAGTTTCCGTCTACCAAATCCACTCACTAGGCTTTGGTCGGCCCGAGACTATAGTAGAAGACACTTGCCCAAGGTGCCACGCAGTGGGACTGAAACCGGAACCATGTGGTTGGGAACCAAACTTCTTACCACACAGCTACTCCTGCGCCTTATATATATATATATATATATATATATATATATATAGATAGATAGATAGATAGATAGATAGATAGATAGATAGATAGAATAGTGGTACAACAATGCACCAGTATTTACTGGATTAGCAATCAATAATATATTGACATCTATATTAAAGCTTCATTGTATGTAGATATATATATTGGTAAAGATGTTTGCTGGTGGCGAGCTTGAAAAGTTTCATCCTACCTGTAGGAAGAATGAAGATAATCTAGGACCTAGGTTTCGAACTTTTCAAATTACATTTGTTAACGTAAATTTGATTAGTTCTCTTCGGCTAGGTTCACTAAGAATGTTGCTGCATCAATGTCAGTATATATATATATATATATAATATATATATATATATGTGTGTGTGTGTGTGGTGTGTGTGTGTGAGTGTGTGTGTGGGTGTGTGTAAAATGAAATAGTCGAGTATTGTGTCGAATAGATTTGTGTAAGTACCAAGGATTTACCGCTACTTTTTAGATTTAGTCAACTATAATCGTTTTCTCTATAAACATTTATATATACCTGTACTTTATACCAGCGTATGAATGAATTTATACCACAGACATTGCCATTGTTATTATTATTATGCTGGGTGGCAGGTTCACAGAATTGGCTGAGATGAGGACGAAATGTATGAATATTTAGTTGCATTAGCATACAAACCTTAACACTTCTAATAAACTCTGCTATTTATCATTCTACGGTCAATAAAATAAATATCAGGCAAGTACAAAGATTTAAATTATCAACTGCCCTCTTTCCACCATAATATAAGTATTGGGTTCGAATTTTGTCAAAAGGTCAGTAGTTTTATGGGGAAGACATTAGTCGACTTCATCGACCTCAATGCTCAACTTGTACCTCTTGTATCGAACGCAAAGGGTTAAAGAGCAATGTTAACCTCAGGGGAATTTGAATTCAGAATGCAAGAAACCAAAAGTGCCGCTAAGTGTTTTGTCTAACGCGTTTATGATTCTGCCAGCGCACCTATAATATAAAGAGAAGCTACTGAGCTAAGTAAAATTTATCAAGTATTTATCCTTTACGTCTTGGTATGTACTCTCGAATTTTTACTTCTGCAACACATATCGTAGGTTTTTATCTCTCTGAGTATCACACGAGTTTCATGTATGGGCGTTTATTTTATTTGCAAAAGGTCTTGCCCCGTTGTCTCCAGTCATATTTGCCCTCAAGGACAGCTTTCTTTCAACGAATTTTCCTAATGAATCACAAGCTAAAAAGTTATTGCTCTCGACAAATTTTGTTTTCAGCTCATAATCTCACAGTAATTTATTAGTGAAACCCCAAGGGTCAATGACTTCAGGTTAGGAGTTACTTCGTTAATTCAAAAGTTTACAGCTTTATATCTCAATGTGGTAAAACATTATTTCTAAAAACTGTTCAGAATCTACGTAGGTGTCACAGCCTCAAGCGTGTTCTAAAACACGGCAAACAAAAATAAGCTTGCCTCACTATACACAATATTAATGTTTGTGTATCAGTGTATCAGTGGGTGGCAGCACTAAGCAGTGGTGTGTATAAATACAAAGTTATTATCAGTTCAAAAATGCTCCAAGAGATTTGAACTGGTAGTAACCTTGTATTTAGCGCTAGCAGTTATTATACGATGACTGGAATATCATGAGAGAGACAATTTCCCCTACCAGCTCGCTGCGTACACCACTCCAGTTATTGCGACTGAAAAGGAGATAATCGCTCCAAAATGTCTGCGTCTCACAGTCCGGGTAGATGGCGCTGAAAGCTGATTTTAGGGGTATTTACACCATCTGTCTACAGTGTGAAATTTTCTCCATGACAAAACACAATGAATGGCTTTCTTATGGGTCCGAATATGTCCCAAGCATATTTAGATCGGTAATAGCCTTGAGTGTGCTAGGATATTCAATGAATTGAAATATTTGTTTAATATATATTTAGCTACCGCACTTGCTTGAACTAAATATCGAAAAATACGAAAAGGAAACTTCACAGTAAACGTTACTCCCAGAAATGATATCAGTTATATATATATATATATATATATATATATTATATATATATATATACATACATACATACATACATACATACATACATACACGTATTTATCATAATTGTTTTCTTGTAAACTTTTCTTATTATCTTGTACAAATTAAATAAAATAGAAAATAGCTAAAGTTTTGAAGATATCACTTTCCATTTATACTGTCAATATTCCGGATAATGTATTTATACATCAAATTTTCAAACAAACAAATAAATAGATCACAAAAATGTAAGTAATTTAAAAAGTTAAAATCGATTAAATATTATTGCACGAATCAAAACAATTACGTCTAATGTACTGACACTTTATAACAAGTTCGTGGATATATTTTTCTCTAGAAGGACACAGATTTGTAAACAACACTAATCTTACAAATAGCCATTTATATCCTTTGTCAAAGTCTCAACTGAATCTTCAACATGTTGATCATATTTCAGACATCAAAGAAAGAGCATCGTATACTCTTACACATAAATATTTATATACATATACATATATATTTCTTTACTACCCACAAGGAGCTAAACATAGAGGGGACAAACAAGGACAGACAAAGGGATTAAGTCGATTACATAGACCCCAGTGCGAAACTGGTACTTTATTTATCGACCCAGAAAGGATGGAAGGCAAAGTCGACCTCGGCGGAATTTGAACTCAGAACGTAACGGCAGACGAAATACGACCACGCATTTCGCCCGGCGTGCTAACGTTTCTGCAGGCCTCATCATCATCATCATTGTTCGACCGTGGTCGAGACAATTGAATTTACCATGCTACGCCAGACTTCACGGTCCATCATGGCATTACGGAGGTCCTGTTGCAGGATGCCTGTATCCCTGGAGATTACATCAGGGTAGGAAAGTGTGCGCCCTCTGGTATCGCGAGCAGATGGCTTCCAAGGAGAAGAGTAGAAATTGCCTCGTTTTCAGCTCTACAACAATGTCCAGCAAACTGTACTCTCCTACCTTTCACAAGAGATGACACAGGTGGTAGTTTCCCATATATTTGTACTTTAGTTGGATGACGCTTCCACAAGAGATTTTGAGCTCTCATAAGGAGGCGAGTGTAGGTTCCATCCAACCGCCTCTCAAGCTTCTTTGATAATGTACAGGTTTCTGAGCCATATAGTAGAATTGGTTCGACTGTGGCTTTGAAGATTTCAAGTTTGAAGTCTCTAGTTAGATTTGATGATCAGATCTTATGCATGTCATTACAGGCTGACCAGGTTTTCTAGTTAGAAAATCTTTTCCAGATGATGATATGTATGATCCAAGATATTTGTAATCAGAAACCATATTTAAGGGCGCATTGTTGAGAGTATGGATGATGCAATCACTGTTGAACAGGCACTTGTTTATATATTCAGTCTTGGCCTCATTGAAGTAAAGACCTACACAATTTGAGGCTTGTTCGAGAGATTGTAAAAGAGAATCACTGATAAGAGCGATGTCGTCAGCAAAGTCAATGTCTGTCAAGTATTCAGCTGGGTGTCTGGAACTTCTAAGTTTTATTTCAAGGCCCTTGCCAGAAATGGTATCAACTGACATAAGTAGCACATAGTCAACGACAATGATGAAAAGAAATGGGGCGAGTGTGTCTCCCTGCAGTATTCCGGCTTTGATTGAAAAAGATGATGTTTCTCCGTCAGAGGTTAAGATGGTTGAAGATGTATCTGTGTAGAGGACCTTGATGGCAGAAATGATTTTGTCTGGTATCTCATAGAGCTTAAGGATTTTAAACATCTTGTACCTATCTACAGAGTCGAACGCTTTAGAAAAGTCCACAAACACCATTGCAAGATCGCGATTAAATGCTTTTGATTCTTCAATAAGTCTGCGTAGGCATTGTATCTGGCTCAGCGTTGAGCGCCCATGTTTGAATCCATTTTGGTTCTTTCGGAGCAAAGGTTCAACAAAAAGGACAAAACGATTTAGAATCATTTTTTTGTACAATTTTGCAGGAATTGACATTAGAGATACACCCCTGTAGTTGGTGACGAGGGATAAATCGCCTTTTTTTGGGTATTGGTAGGATTTGGGATTGGTGCCAAATCTTTGGAGCTACAATAGTGGAAAGTGTGGTTGCAAAGGTTGAGCAAAAGTGTGTGAAATCTATCATCCTTCCAAATTATAGCTGGGATGTTGTCGGGACCAAATGCTTTCGAGGCTTTCAGTTGTTTAGGGGCTGCTGTTAGTTCAAATATGTTAAAAGGGGAGGTGTTGATGTCCAGCGTGTCTGATATAGGCACACTTGGAAGAGTGGGGTTATCAGGGATTTTGGCATTCTTCCCAAGAAGGTTTTTAAAATGAGTAGACCAATTTTCTAAACGCTTCTTAGCGGATCCCCCTTTAATTCTAATTGATGATCCAGAATTTTTGCCTGATAGGTCTTTGATGGATTTCCAGGTGAGATGGTGTTTTTTACTAATGTGCTCTTTGGATAGTTTGCTAATTTTGCCGTTGATTAAGTCGACCTCGGCGTTCAAGTAAGCCTCATCAAGATTCTTCTTGGCAGTTATGAGTTGGATCTTCAGTGACTGGGATGGAGAACAGTGGTAAGCTAGAGATATAGACTTTAGATGGTTTCTGGCTTCGATGACATTTGGGGAATTAGAAGGTTTGCTCTGGCCCCTACTCTTCTTTTTGGGAAGAGTAGCCAATGTAACTTCCTCTGTTGATTTGATGAGGCTGCTGTAGACTTCTCCAATGTTCTCAGCATCTATTTCAGAAGTAGACAAAGCTTGAAATGCAGGCCTACCTACCTATTTCTTTACTACCCACAAGGGGCGAAACACAGAGAAGACAAACACGGATAGACAAACGGATTAAGTCGATTATATCGACCGCAGTACGTAACTGGTACTTTTTTAATCGACCCCGAAAGGATGAAAGGCAAAGTCGACCTTTGCGGAATTTGAACTCAGAACGTAGCGGCAGACGAAATACCGCTGAGCATTTCGCCCGGCCTGCTAACGTTTCTGCCAACTTGCCGCTCTCCTACCTACCTACCTACCTACCTTCATAAATAAATAAATACATACATACATGCATAATACATTGATGCATGCATTGATGCATTAATACATACTAACTTGAAGGAGAAACATTCATTTTAACAACAGAAGTTTATGTATAGAAACATGCATGCAAGTTAGAGAATTCTTGCAATAATGACACGAATATTTTCCTTTGCTAGAACCGATCATATCTCACCTAGAAAGCTATGTCTTTCTTGTCCAAACTTAGAAGACAGCTACTAATTATCTGACCAAAAAGAGAGATTAGCACGCCTCTGATAGAAAATGTCGAGATAGCCATAATAATGCGGAAGATATCACCCACACCAACAGATATTCAAAAATATTTGCAAGATATAATCTTTAATCAAGACACAACATAGCGGCAGGAAAGATTATCGTGACGGCCATAGCGAAGGCACACAAGAACCAAAGAATATCCACATCTTTAAAAGGTAATGAATACTGGCGGAATATTATCATGAAAATAACGACGCATTGTTAGAACAGTAGGCCAGATAGTGTTGTATGAAATAGGAAGTAAAGTCCAAGGAACCGTTGTAGACATCTGCTATTTTGTAGTTATGAAGTATTAATAAAGAAAAGAAAACTTACAGCTCTCATATCAAGGTGGAATGTATTTTCTGGCGGTAAGCTGGCAGAAACGTTAGCACGCCGGGCGAAATACTTCATCATCATCATTGTTCGACCGTGGTCGAGACAATGGAATTTACCATGCTACGCCAGACTTCACGGTCCATCATGGCATTACGGAGGTCCTGTTGCTGGATGCCTGTATCCCTGGAGATTACATCAGGGTAGGAGAGTGTGCGCTCTCTGGTATTGCGAGTAGATGGCTTCCAGAGGAGAAAAGTAGAAATTGCCTCGTTTTCAGCTCTACAATAATGTCCAAATGCGTAGCCGTATTTCGTCTGCCGTTACGTTCTGAGTTCAAATTCCACCGTGGTCGACTTCGCCTTTTCATCCTTTCGGGGTCGATTAAATAAGTACCAGTTACGCACTGGGGTCGATATAATCGACTTAATCCGTTTGTCTGTCCTTGTTTGTCCTCTCTGTGTTTAGTCCCTTGTGGGTCGTAAAGAAATAGGTATGTATTTTCTGTTTCTATTATAATGTAGGAGCTGGGTTCAATAACAATTGATCTGCATACAAATACTGGGTTTCTTCAAAAGTGAACAAAGAAAACTGATTCGATTATCTAAATACATCAGTTAGAGGTGCATGAAAATTTGTAAAACTTCTCTTCGTTTGAGGTTCCAGCGATGAAAATACGCACAGAACCACATACACATAGAGAACTGATACACACATACGCACACATAAAAAGTAACGAAGCATATGCATAGCGCTCTACACGAGTACCACTGTATTGACGTACACTC
>NC_043004.1:98392422-98439922 GCF_006345805.1 Octopus sinensis | reverse complement strand
TTTGGCATAAGTTCAGTAATTGGGAATTAGCCAATTACATCAGCGCTTGACTGATGCTTATTTCAGCGAACCTGAAAGGTTTGAAACAAAGTAAACCCCATTGGAGTTTGAACTCAAAACCTAGATAGCTGGAAGAAATACAGGTAAGTATTCTCTCTGCCTTGCTAACAATTATACCAATCCAATGTCTTAGTAGTAGAAGCCATATACAATAAATTTGCTTTTTAAGTATCTAACTTTGTTGTTTAAAACTTTCAAAATTCGCCCTAAAGGAACAAATATTTTACAAAGCCGACTAGCCTTGGAGGATAATTCATAGCTTAGTATCAAAATGATAGAATCAAAATAAATTTAAAAAATGACTTCGTTCAAAAGAAAATTCCATAAGAACTTACGCGCTCCAAATTAACATCTTCCCCTCGTACATACAAGAAGAATAACATCAAGAGCTACAACAAATAATAATATTAGTAATAAAACATAAGAACAAAAGGAAAAGAAATGTGATGATGTGGCATAAAATTGATAATAACTACTAAAAATTAAAATTAAAAAAAAACCCACGCAATTAAAAATATGCTGAAATATAATCAACTGTGTTGTGAAATATAAGAAGTAGTGAGACACAAGGAGTATATAATGTATTGTTGAAATGTTGATGAGTAATCTTAATAGGCACAGGCGTGGCTGTGTACTAAGAAGCTTGCTTCCAGCCAGATGGTTCCAGGTTTAGTCCCACTGCGTGGCACCTTGGGAAAATGTCTTTTACTATAGTCCTGGGCCAACCAAAGCTTGTGAGTGGATTTGGTAGACGGAAACAGAAAGAAGCCCATCCTATATACATATTTATAGATATATGTGTGCGTGTTTGTGCTTGTCCCCCCCCCACCACTTCACAACAGGTGCTGGTGTGTTTACATCCCCGCAACTTAGCGATTCGGCAAAAAAGACCGATAGAATAAATATCAGGCTTTAATATATAAAAAAAAGTACTGGGGTCGATTCATTTGACTAAAAATTCTTCAAGGTGGTGCACCTCAGCTTGGCCGCAGTCTCAGAACTAAAACAGGTAAAAGATAAAATATATATATATAAATGAAGAGAGGAACAAAACCTAATAAACAAAAAAATCTAGGATAAAAAGAGTAGTGCTTGCGTTCATAGTTTCGAAATATAACTTACCGATAAATTGAGAAAACATTTGTGTGTAAAATTGACACGGAATAATAATGCAGGGGATAGATAGTAAACAAGTAGAATTCTAGGTATGGTTGAAGCATTGGTAGTGTAAATATGGGAATATACGAGAGGGTGCTTTTTATTTCATTTGACTGCGGCCAGGCTGGAGCACTGCCTTTAGTCGAACAATTCGACCCCAGAGCTTATTCTTTGTAAGCCTAGTACTTATTCTATCGGTATTTTTTGCCGAGTCACTAAGTTACGGGGACGTAAACACACCACAATCGGTTGTCAAGCGATGCTGGGGGGACAAACACAGATACACAAACATATAGTCTCACACACACACACACACACATATATATATATATATATTATATATATATATATATATATATATACGACGGGTTTCTTTCAGCTTCCGTCTACCATATATATATATATATATATATATATATATATATATATATATATATACATATACGACCGGGTTCTTTCAGCTTCCGTCTACCATATATTTTTATATATATATATATATATATATACATATACGATGGGCTTCTTTCAGCTTCCGTCTACCAAATCCACTCACAAGGCATTGGTCGGCCCGAGGCTATAATAGAAGACACTTGCCCAAGGTGCCACGCAGTGGGACTAAACCCAGGACCATATGTGGTTGGTAAGCAAGCTACCTACTACACAGCCACTCCTGCGCTTATGATAAGTTCTTTCTAATAAGCTCTTAGGTATCGCAGGCATTATGGAGATCCAACCTCCTGAGCTCTTTTACAGGGCTTAGAAAACTCGAAGAACTTTTGCAATAAGAGTAAGAATCTGAGTGGGGAATGATGCATAAAATCGTAATTAACTGATCCTCGTGTATTTTCTTTTTGTTATTGGTACATCCATAATTGAATGTTAAAATTTCTGAAGATCATGTAAATGAAAATAGATTTTCATTGTTTATTTAGCAGAGTGGCGTTTAAGATATAGAACTTCAAATGTTTCTGACTGGTTGCTACTGAACTTTTGTCAGTTCTCAGTAGAAGAACCAGCTCTGGTAATAGCAATCGTAATAATTTTCCAATATAAATTATAGGGAGTATTCCTGTGCTTTAAATTCCAGACTTATGTAAAGTGCGATGTCGTCTTACAACTTGATTCATGCCTGAATGTAATTGTGTGACAGTTGTATCGAATTTTGACGTTGTTTGTGGTTTGATGGATGGAAAATTTTGTCAAATTGGCAGTTTGGATTTTGCATTGGTAGACTACATTCTTTGATAGACATTTGGAGTCTAAGGCTCAACAAGAAGTGGTGGTAGAGTTACATCTGTCACGATAGTTGTGGTTATAGCTAGTTTTGTTAAGCATGACACGTTTAGAAGATCTGATAAGAGTGTTCTAGTCTATTGGGTAATTGAGGATGGGAATATATATGTATTTTATAAGGAATTTTTGTTGTACCTTTAGTGAGAGAAAATCTTTGGTAAAAAGAAACATGATTTGACAATAAATATTGTAACCTGTCGAGTGATGATTGGACTGAATCCCTTTTTCTTTTATTTCTGTTTGGCTCGCACATATAATCGCTTAATACAAGTGATGTTCACTTGCATATACTCATCCAGACATCAAACACATATCAATAAGATATATATATATATATATATACAAATATAAATATATATATATGTGTGTGTGTGTGTGTGTGTGTGTGTGTATACACATACATATATATAAGTATGTATACGAGGGGTGCTGAAAGGTATCTGGCACGAAAAGCACGGTTTTGAGGCCCAGCCTTCCGATTTCTTTTACAGGGTTTAGAAAAACTGAAGGAACACTCCAATAAGTTTATGAATCTGAAAAGAGAATATGTTGAATAAAACAGTAATGAACTGATCCTGTATTTTCGGTTATTCGAAGCCAGGAACTTTTCAGAACCTCCCCGTATATGTATGTACGTATGTATGTATTGCATATATTTTTAATACTCATATAAATACAGTTATAAACATTTCATCATACACTTGCAAAACAATACATGAACAACCAGATTTGAACAAAAACTAAACGTAAAGAAATAATTCGTATTAAGATAGATGGCGATGTCCTCAATAAAAATTGTAAGTAACTGTGAATGAATTAAGATTTGCCATTTATTTCTTAACTTTACGTAATTATATATACTGGTCAAGATATTTCGTGCCCTTGGTTCTAGTTTTAAAATTCATAAAAATAGGTTTCAATAGGTTTTACTTTGATGACAAAGTTTAGTATGACTGAAACATGTCCGTAGCTGTCAACTTGCTTGATAATTGAGAACAGATGGTCTCCTAGAGATGAAAATTCTAGCTGTGTGTGTGTGTGAAATAACTCTTAATTCTTTGAAAATATCTCCCTTAACCTTTGATAGTTGCTAACAAATACCGTTAAGTTTTCAGTTCCTGTCCCTGTATGTATGTATGTATGTATGTATGTAGTATGTATGTATGTATGTATGTATGTATGTATATATGCATGTATGTATTTAAGTATGTATGTATGTTTGTATGTCAGAAACAAAGAATGAAGTAAAACATGTGGCATCACTTTAGCGCATATAATTTTTAATTGAAACATAATTGCAGACTTTTTAGAGTAAATAAGGGATTAAGAAATATTTTGCTTTAATCGCCGTTCAAGTCGGAGTTTTGGTGGTAGATCAACACGAGGATTTATCGTACATACCTATTAATTTACGTCACCAGATGGAATTATATAGATATATTTTAGCGTACGATGACGTAATATGATAACAGCTCACTCAGCCGAAATTTTGGAAGTTACTGTCAATAACATTATTATACCATTGTTAGAGAATAATAGATACTATGTACCATCCTAAAAGTATTGTGTAATCCCTCAGTTTATTGTAAATTTGTTTTCATTATAACTTAATATAAAACAATCATCAATATAGCTATATGTAAATTTAAGGTGGCGAGCTGGCAGAATCGGTAGCACTGCGTGCAAAAGGGTTAGTGGCATTTATTTCGTCTTTACGGTCTGAGTTCAAATTCTGCCAAGGTCAGCTTTCCCTATAATCCTTTCGGAGTCGATAAAATAAGTACCTGTTAATGTAACCGATTTAAGCTCTCCCTGAAAATACTGGTCTTTTACCAACATTTGAAACCAATATATACCCAGAAACCATTGGTCTGCTGATATTGCCAACGGCTAGAAGGGAGTGATAGGCCCTCTTATTTACATTATAATCTCAGACACAGACCATGTTTCAATAAACCAGCTGGAAAAGATGTTTACCTGGGGTTAAAAAGTAGTAGCATGATACTGTGCAGGACTGCTACGTTATGTTGAGAAATAAACTTTAACACACACACACACACACTCACACATCGCTGTTATGTTAAACTGTCGTATGTCCAAATTTGGCCAAAGCGTTTCTTTTCAATATTTAATTTTGCTTGCAATAGCTGGATCTTTTGGTTAAGCTATCTTATTTTCAGATGCTTCAGATGCCAAGATATGAAAATTGTATCAAAATGTAGTACAATGGTTTAACATTTATCAAAAGTTTAGTAAGTCCCACTTACGACAGTTTTGCAAAAATATTTCTGACTGAAAATAGCATACGTGCATGGAGTTACAACAAAGTAGCATTGTTAAGCTGAAACCGTTGGTAACTATTTTTCGTTTTCTGAAAAAGCAACGTTTTGGACATACGACTCTTTTGCATAATAACAACGATATACATATACATACACACACACACACACACATATATATATATACATGCATAAATGTATATACATGCATGTATATCTATATATCTATATATATGCGCATGTCTGTATGTGTATATCTGTATACATATATATGTATATATATATATATATATATATATTATATATATATATATACACATACATACATATACATATATATATATATATATATATGTGTGTGTGTGTGTGTGTGTTTGTAAAAGACTGGGAAACTGTTGATTTTGATATTAACTTTCTGTTTGTTATCACAACTTAAGATAGTCAATTTAAGATTTCCTTTGCTGCATTATTTCTTTGGTATGTCCCAATCTCCCTTATAAATACTTGTAAATTCCTTGCAGTTTATACACGGTGTTTATGTGAGATGCGCTTTGCCTGTGTATCATTTGTTATGCTGGCGTATTCTTAGTTAATACTGCTTATTTAAAAATTGTCTGCAGCCGGTCATTTTAAAGTTAGATGGTGAAAACGTTTATTCTTAATCCTACTTCACGTTCCTGAATTGCTGAGTTATCAATCACTGTTGATTCGTATTTTTTTTTCCTTCTTATTTTCACTAAAGAAATAATGATATTTGTCTTTAAAAGACATTTTCAACTACATCAATTCCTCTTCTCTCAGTAACAATTGAATGGAATTGAAAATCTTTCACTATTGCATATAATGAATGCCTAGTTTTCACCGACTGTTTTCTGTTTCCCCCATTGAAATGAACAACTTCTTTTGGTACTGCCGCAGCAGTTATCTCCAATATTTTCACGGTTGATGGTATTGATGGGTTTTTGTAGGAGATGTCTACGGATATATTGTTGATGCTCTTCTTCTTGATGCTGCAATTGTTGAAGTCATTATTATTTGTTGTCATTGTCGTTATTATTGTTCCTATTGTGCTTGTTGCAGCCCTTGTTGTTGCCATTGTTGTTGTTGTTGTTGTTAGGCAGCTATACGATAAATTAACAATAATCCATCGGATTTTCAGAAACAATACAGTTTTTATTCATCGGCTTTTCATTCCACTCAAATATTCTATCGATAGCAAAATACACACAAACACACATGTTCACACACAAACACATACACACACACACACACGCACACGCTTATACGTACACACGCACACGTATATACATACACATACATACACATATATACAAAGCAGGAAAAGCTTCCGAGTAGAATAATATTTCAGACAAAGGTGGAATTTATCTTTAGTAAACCTCTCCTTTTCATTAGTTTTTCAATATTTCCAAGTTTATTCAGCTACCGATAAGGGAAAGCTTTGCAAACAATGATTGCTAAATCTCAGTTTTACAAATTTATAGAATCAGAAATTGTTTTATTCAGAAGCTGCCAAATTTTTAAATATTACCATCACTCACTATGTCTCAATAGAGACATTTAAGATAATAGAAAAATGTTCTTTAAGTCTGGCTGAGTGGTTGTAAGGTTTTCATGAACAGCGAAACAGCAGTTTCACATTTCCACTTCATTTGTTTCACTGAAAAGCATCTATTCAACTCTAGCGAGACATATTTAGCAGTGGCAGAAATGACGCTATCGTTGTTATTACAATTATTTAACCAAAGGTGAACTCTGAGTGAGCAATTCTATAATCAGAGACAGTCCAACTGTGACCATCCTGCTATTATTACAGACAAAATAGGTAGAAGTATATTTGTTATATTTTGTGTCTATCTTAGAAAAGTTTTCAAGGGGATTTTATTACTATTTCTAGCAGATCAAACTAGTGTATAAAGCCTCCCAACATGTTTGCTATCGCTCTGTCTCGCTATTGGTTACTAATACCCAGTGTTTTTGATTTTTATACCTTTTTAACGTTTCTCCATTTTTTTCTCTCCACAACATCATACCTTCAATGCAATTAGACTGGAAAGCTACATTATTACAGCCGATTTTCAGATTTTTTTTTAAATGCGTATTTTGCAAAGGTAAGGCAAGGCACCGGTGACGTCACAACTCATTTCTAGAGCTGAGGGAACTGGAGCAACGTGAAATAAAGTGTTTTGCTCAAGAACACAGCGCGGTCTGGAAATAGAACTCACTATATGGACGCTCTTACGCTTGATATAGATCCGCAAATGGACTCAACCACAAAGAATTGTTCTCAAGAAAAACTTTAGCACACTAAGAACGTAAGCGGGCAGGACAAATGAAAAATAAAAAATGAAAAATAACATAAATATAGATCTATATTTTTGTTATTTTTCATTTGTCCTGCTCGCTTACGTTCTTAGTGTGCTAAAATTTTTCTTGAGGACAATTCTTAGTGGTTGAGTCCATTTGCGGATCTATATCTAGCGTAAGAGCGTCCACATAGTGGATTCTCCCTCATACATATATAGATAGATAGATAAATAGATATATAGATAGATACTTGCTTGACAACGGTGTTTGTTTTGTTAATGTCCCCGTAAATTAGCAGTTCAGTTAAAGCGATCGGTAAGAGAAGTATCTGGTTTGACAAAGAAAATAAACTCGTTAAGGTGCTGTTCCGGTATTGCAGGGTCCAATGACTAAAACAAATGAACGAGAAAAGATTAAGTCTTCACCAATAATGTCAGGAATTTATACAAAAGCTGATACTATGTCTACATGCTTGTAAGAGAGGAGTCTAGTAAAGACACCTATAAACCAGGTGCTTGTGCTATTCTAGCTTGTTATTACTTGTTTTATGACCTTGCTATATTTGGATGTTTGTTGTCCTTTATTTTGAAATCAGTTAGTAAAATAAAAGTGAAGTTCCTTCTCGCGTCATTCAGACACATGGTGGTTTGTTTCCCTGTTGAAGGCGTGTAAATTCCCCACCTGGACAGGACGCCGGTCTGCCACAGGATTACTAATTTTTGCCAGCTGAGTGGATTTGAGCAACATGAAATGAAGTGTTTTGCTCAAGAACACAACACGTTGCCGGTCTAGAAATCGAAACCACAATTTCACGATCATGTGTCCAACACCCTAACCATTAAGTAACACATCTCCACGATTCTAATTAGAGATGGAACGTATTATAGAAGAATTAACAATAAAATGCAATGGGCACAAGCAAATTTTGTGATATTTCTCTTTTATTCTTTTATTGGTGTCAATGTTTGGACTGCAGCCATGCTGGGACGCACTCTCGAAATGGTTAGTAGATCAAATCAATTCCAGTACACATTCTTTCTTTAAGTCCGATATTTACTCTCTCGATATCTTTCTGACGAACCGCCATGTTACGAGAATGCAAAGAAATCAACAGAGCGTTGTTAAGTGGTGAGTGACAGACGCAGGCACAAACACAGAGACGCACGCACGCGCACACACAAGTGCGCGCGATGGCTCACATGCAAACATACTCCCTAAGGCGACGAGCTGGCAGAATCGTTAGCATGCCAGGCGAAATGCTTAGCAGTATTTCGTCTGCCGCAACGTTCCGAGTTCAAATTCCGCCGAGGTCGACTTTGCCTTTCATCCTTTCGGGGTCAATTAAATAAGTACCAGTTACGCACTGGGATCGGTATAATCGACTTAATCCGTTTGTCTGTCCTTGTTTGTCCTCTCTGTGTTTATCCCCTTGTGGGTAATAAAGAAATAGGTATTTCGTCTGCCGCTACGTTCTGAGTTCAAATTCCGCCGAGGTCGACTTTGCCTTTCATCTTTTCGGGGTCGATTAAATAAGTACCAGTTATGGACTAGGGTCGATATAATCGACTTAATCCGTTTGTCTATCCTTGTTTGTCCTCTCTGTGTTCGGCCCGTTGTGGGTTGTAAAGAAATAGGTATTTCGTCGGCCGCTACGTTCTGAGTTCAAATTCCGCCGAGGTCGACTTTGCCTTTCATCCTTTCGGGGTCGATAAATTAAGTACCAGTTACGCACTGGGGTCAATATAATCGACTTTATCCGTTTGTCTGTCCTTGTTTCTCCCCTTTGTGGACAGTAAGGAAATAGCAAAATACTCCCTCCATGTTTTCTTTTTCGATCCCTTTAGCAATTCTGCTACGTAATTAAATGAGTGCTGAGTTCAGTTTCCCTGTTGGGCTATAACACAAGCTTTAAGAAATCACTTGAGTTTTAATTTACCTTTAAGGATCATAGAATAACAAGGAAATTCATTTCTTCGGCAATATAAACGATAGCTTAAAGTAAATAGCAAACAAAGGAGGCGAGGATATATTGTGGTCAGTAAACTCTTCTGAAATGCAAACCATCCTGTCACTCAAGTTACTTATATATGTATTTTTCTATAATTTTACAAAATTAAAAATATCCAGAATAAACCTGATTTGTGATGAACCCACATAAATACACACACAAACATACAATCATATACATACACGCACATCTACAAAGCATAGACACACACAAACACCGCGCGCGCGCAAATAATGTTGGAAAACAAGTGAGAGAAAGTTTTTGAAATATGAAAAACAAATAGATTATTTTAAAAAATATGATAATTTAAAATTAAAAAGGAAAAGAAGAGAAATTTGTTGTCTCCAATGATTACGTTTAGTTGAAGAATTAACAGACATCGTGGGTGAAGAAAACGGAATTATACAAATAAAAACACCTAAGGATAAAATATAAAATTTATCAGAAAATAACTAAATTGAAATCAGACAATAACAATGAAGCCAAAAAGTATTTTGAAAATTGCAGGAAAACATGGGACATAAAATAGCAACAAAATACACTGTCGAATCCCGTCCTCATAGAAGTAGTTGTACATATGTATATATATTATACGCATGGACATACATACACGCACATGCATAGTTACACACACACATATATATATGCTTGTATGTATGTATGTATGTATGTATGTATGTATGTATGTATGTATGTATGTATGTATGTATGTATGTATGTATGAATGTATGTATGTATGTTTGTATGTATGTATGTGTACGTACGTATATATGTATGTATGTATGTACGTATGTATGTATGTATGAATGAATGTATGTATGTATGAATGTATGTATGTATGTATGCATGTATGTATGTATGTATGTATGCATGTATGTATGTATGTTTGTATGTATGAATGTATGTATGTACGTACGTACGTATGTATGTATGTATGTATGCATGTATGTATGTATGTATGTACGTACGTATGTATGTACGTACGTACGTATGTATGTATGTATGTATGTATGTATGAATGTGTGTGTGCGTATGTATGTATGAATGTATGCATGTATGTATGAATGTATGTATGTATGTTTGTATGTATGAATGTATGTATGTACGTACGTATGTATGTATGTATGTATGCATGTATGTATGTATGTACGTACGTACGTATGTATGTATGTATGTATGTATGAATGTGTGTGTGCGTATGTATGTATGAATGTATGCATGTATGTATGAATGTATGTATGTATGTATGTATGTATGCATGTATGTATGTATGTTTGTATGTATGTATGTATGATGTATGTATGTACGTACGTACGTATGTATGTATGTATGTATGTATGTATGTATGTATGTATGTATGTATGTTGTATGTATGAATGTGTGTGTGTGTGCATGTATGTATGAATGTATGCATGTATGTATGAATGTATGTATGTATGTATGTATGAATGTATGTATGTACGTACGTACGTATGTATGTATGTATGTATGTACGTATGTATGTATGTATGTATGTATGTATGTATGTATGTATGTATGTATGAAGTGTGTGTGTGTGCATGTATGTATGAATGTATGCATGTATGTATGAATGTATGTATGTATGTATGTATGAATGTATGTATGTACGTACGTACGTATGTATGTATGTATGTATGTACGTATGTATGTATGCATGTATGTATGTATGTATATGTATGTATGTATGTATGTATGTATGTATGTATGTATGTATGTATGTGTATGTCAAATACGCATGCATGGAAATATATTTGTTTGTGCCTGTATAAAAATTGATAAAAAGATAGAAAGATTGATACGATGTACAACGTACAATAATTCTGTGTGTATGTGCGTGTGTGTGTGAGTGTGCCCGTGTGTGCGCGCACAGACACACATACATATAACATAAATATATCTCGAAAAATACAACAAAGACAAAAGTCTTTTACAAAATGTTAATATATTTTTATGAAAAGTGACATGAGCGAGTTATAATTCAACTCGTGCGCTGTTTATGTCTGTGTATGCGTATATATGTTTGTATGTATGCGCGTGTCTGTGTGTGTACGCGCGTGTGTGTGTTTCTGTCTGTGTGTGTTTCTGTCTGTGTGTGTGATTAAGTTATTATTTGCGTCTGGATCTTGAATTAAGCCAAACAGACTGAGTGCTGTTTGTCTATTAAATTGAGGTTTTAATGGGAAGAAATAAAAGTGATGCATTTTCAATAAGAACGACAAAGAAAAGTGTGAAAGAAATTTAGTTTTGTTGCTACTATTGTTGTTCTAAGTGTTGCTGTTGTTGTTGATTTATTTTTACTCTCTTCGTTGCTCAGATTGTTAAAAGTGTTGTGTGAAGGCGCAATGGCCCAGTGGTTAGGGCAGCGGACTCGCGGTCATAGGATCGCGGTTTGATTACAGGTCTGATAGTAGACCCGTACCTAACCAACAATAACAACCATAATAACAACACAGTTACAGGAGTGGTTGTGTGGTAATCAGCTTGCTTACCAACCACATGGTTCCGGGTTCAGTCCCACTGCGTGGCACCTTGGCCAAGTGTCTTCTACTATAGCCTCAGGCCAACCGGTCATAGGATCGCGGTTTCGATTCCTAGACCGGGCGTTGTGAGCGAAAACAGCTAAAAGCTCCACGAGGCTCCGGCAGGAGATCGTGGTGATCCCTGCTGTACTCTTTCACCACAACTTTCTCTCACTCTTACTTCCTGTTTCTGTTGTGCCTGTATTTCAAAGGGCCGGCCTTGTCACTCTCTGTGTCATGCTGAATATCCCCGAGAACTACGTTAAGGGTACACGTGTCTGTGGAGTGCTCAGCCACTTACACGTTAATTTCACGAGCAGGCTGTTCCGTTGATTCGGATCAACCGGAACCCTCGTCGTCGTAACCGACGGAGTGCTTACAAAAAAAAACAAGTGTTGTTGTTGTTGTTGTTATTGTTCTGTTGTCATAGCTGTTGTTGTTGTTGTGGCGGTTATTGTTATAAATGTTGCCGTTGTTAGCTGTAACTGATTTGCTGTCATAATGATTGCTGTCGTAGCTGTTATAAATGTCGCTGTTGTGGTTGTTGTTGTTGTTTAAAACCAGGTCTGTCCGGATCGAAATAGACCTATGGACAATGACGTTCTAACCTTGACCAACTCGTTATACTGTTCTAGATCGCTGGGAACTACATTATCCAACGTATGCTCTTTTCAGATGGTCAGACTTTATTTCTAGAAGAATGCTAAGAAGTAGAGCGTCTCCCATTACTCTTTTACTCTTTTATTTGTTTCAGTCATTTGACTGCGGCCATGCTGGAGCACCGCCTTTAGTCGAGCAAATCGACCCCAGGACTTATTCTTTGTAAACCTAGTACTTATTCTATCGGTCTCTTTTGCCGAACCGCTAAGTGACGAGGACATAAACACACCAGCATCGGTCGTCAAGCGATGTTAGGGGAACAAAAACAGATACACAAACACATACACACACAAACATACATATATATATATGCATATATACGACAGACTCCTTTCAGTTTCCGTCTACCAAATCCACTCCCAAGGCTTTGGTTAGCCCGAGGCTATAGTAGAAGACACTTGGCCAAGGTGCCACGCAGTGGGACTGAACCCGGAACCATGTGGTTGGTAAGCAAGCTGATTACCACACAACCACTCCTGTAACTGTTATTATTATGGTTGTTATTGTTGGTTAGTTACGGGTCTACTATCAGACCTGTAATCAAACATAACTTAGCTATTACCATTCCACCATTTGAAGTAGCGGTCCCCAATATTTTCTTGCACATCAGACTGGTTTCATGGTAGGCAATTTTTTCATGAATGGAACAATCACGTGCATAACAAAGCGCACAAAATTGTATCATATGTAATTTACTCATTACATATGTTATACATGTGTATGTAGCACTTACAATCCATATACAATGCGAAAATACACTCAGTAGTTTGCGATAGCCAATAAAAAGAAAGAAATTTTGAAAGTTTATTCTTTCTGTGCGGCTCTGTACCAAATGATCCGTAGCCTGGCCCTAGTCCGTAACCTGGTGGTTGTAACCCCCACTAATTTAAAGGTTATTCACGACTGTGTTATCCAATTACTCTTTTACTCTTTACTCTTTTACTTGTTTCAGTCATTTGACTGTGGCCATGCTGGAGCACCGCCTTTAGTCGAGCAAATCGACCCCAGGACTTATTCTTTGTAAGCCTAGTACATATTCTATCGTCTCTTTTGCTGAACCGCTAAGTTACGGGGACGTAAACACACCAGCATCGGTTGTCAAGCGATGTTGGGGGTCCCAAACACAGACGCACAAACACAAACCTTTATATATATATATATATATATATATATATACATATATATATACATATATATACATATATACGACGGGCGTCTTTCAATTTCCGTCTACCAAATCCACTCACTTGCCCAAGGTGCCACTTAGTGGGACTGAACCCGGTACCATGTGGTTGGTAAGCAAGCTACTTGCCACACAGCCTCTGCTACGCCTATATATATTTATTTTTATTGTTTAATATAGAGATTTGAAGCAAAAATAACAGTAAAACTCTTGGGAATACAATAACTCCAGTTTGGGACGTAAAGAACAAGATAGAAAATAACGGACGCACGTTGCCTGCTTTTACAAAATATATAAATTCATACATTTACTTCCTTGAAGATAGCGAATGCACATACTAACACAAAATATTTATGAAAAAAATCCTTAGTAAGAAAAGATTTAGATTCTCCTTGAGAAACGTAGCACTAGGTGAAAAATCATGAAAGAAACAAAACTCTAATCAAAAATAGCTATTCTGAAAAAAAAAAATTATAGACAAATCTATAAAACAATACAGTTAAAAAACAACGTAAATGTAGGAAATAGCGCCCTATTAAATAATACACAAGCCACACATAAAATGTATTATATGACTTAAAAGCACACTAACTATGGAATAGATGATCGCATAATTAAAACTACATAAAATAGAATATGAAATTTATTATACCTGATCATTAACTAATACTGATAGTATATTTGAAAATGACTACAATTAAAACACAACACAAAATGTTATAAAACATTGAACAAGCTATTAATGATTACAGTGTTTCATTTATAAATTCAATTACAAATGTTAAAGCAGTAAATTTCATGACTGAAGTGGTTATACTGGCCATACAAGTATGACAATCGCGCTAGCTCACCATTCATTTACATGGTGCAATTGTAAAGCATGATACCATATCACACAAAATAAAACAAAGTAAACGTGAGTAGATAACACATCTATACTCGACAGAATTGCCCACAAAAATGGATGATTGATGATAGAATCAACGCTTCCAACGCAGCATTAAACTAAATTAAGCACAGAGATAACGCAGAGTAGTCTCAAATAGAAACAAGCACCTGCCTAATGACGTATAAATCAAATGTCAAAAGTTCAAAGTCTAGTAATATTGCAAACATCAATTACGTTGGCATAGCCTACAATAAAGTTGTAGGAATGTATGCAACAGTTCTTCATCTTAAAGACGAGTCTACGATAAAAGTTCAATGATGGATTTAGAGAATTTACTATTCCCAAAAATTTGCAAGGAGCCGATACAAAAATATTGGGAAAAAAGCACGAGAAAATAATAAAATTAGAACACGTTTTTGCACACACATACACACACGCATGCAGGCATACACACACACATACAAGCACATACACATACACGTACGCACATATGAATATACATTTATGTGTGTATGTGTTCACAATATGTGTTACAGTTTTATAATCGTTTCATACTCTGCAATATTTTAGTATGAATTCGCTGCAATTTGCCAGAACAATAAATGGCTATGTAAGTCGCAATCTAAACAAACACCATCTACATACTAATATGCACACACATACACACACACACACACACACACACATATATATATATATATATATATATATATATACCGGAGTAAACACATAAATGTGAAAGAAGGTGGAAAAAAGAGTAGAAAATTCAACAAAACCTGTTACTCTGAGTTTCACGTTCCAGTTCGTCGGAACGGGAACGCTAAATAACAGACATCCACATGATAATACCATTAACACTAACCACATACCAAATGTCACTATAAACTACGCCAACAATAAGAACAGCTTTAAGTCCCAAAGACACATAAATTCCTTACTCACCCCGGAATGAGTAATCCGGATAGAGTTACCTTCCTTTTCATCATGGAAGACAAAGGGAAGATAGCATGACTCTTTGGGCTAAAGGATGGATTGTATCTTAGTAATTGAGTGCTAATCGATCGAGTGGCATTTCTCTAAGTAGAATCTCTGTATGCGTAGTAGTAGCATTGTTCCAGTATCTAGAGCAATTCCGTATTGTGTACCTCATTCGGGCTTTGAAGAGTGTCAGTAGCGATTGAAGCCTAATATATATCTTGACACCGAAGAGAAGGGCTAGTCTTTAGGTCCTAGCTATCCTGATGATCTGATTTTACAAGGAATAATCTTCTATGACAGTAACACCTCGCCCTTAGAGCGACTGTTAGGGCTCCAGCTATGTTTCATTCGTATATTTTTTCCGTGTATAGCGCGATAGTATTCTCTTGATAGGATCTTTTGTAATTGCGAGAGAGAGAGTGACGTACTCCCGTTGGAGGATGCTCTAAAGTCTGCTGTTTATGGAATCAACACAAGTATAGCGTGTAGTTGTGTGTGCTTAATATTTGATTGGAAAAGTTAGCGAAGAATGAAGGGTCCACAGTTAGAGACAACTATGTCATTCATGCATAAAAAGAAAAAGCATGGGGGTAAAAAGTTGAATCGCGGAAAACATCAGAGTTCATTTTTATTTGTAGGAAGATGTCTGTCATGGAAGATGTCTGTCGTCCACGATAGTGCGCTCTGATTGGAAGCTAATGATCCTAGAGATAATGAAAGATATGTGGGTTCCGTAGGCTACAAGTATGAGAAAAGATTTGCATATCTGACATGATAGAAGGCTTTATTGATATTTAGGGCAACAATGTATGTATGTATGTAAGTGTGTGAGTGTGTATGTATATATGTTTGTACATTTGTACGTACGTATGTATATATATATATATATATATATATATATATATATTATATATATATATATATATATATATATATATATCTGTATGTATATGTTTGAAAGTATGTATATATGTATATATGTATTTTTGCATGCATGCTTGTATATCTGCATCTATAAGTGTGTGTTTGTATCTATGCATGTATATATGTTCGTGCATATATATTTGTTAAAAAATATGTATATCCTGTGTGTTAATGTGTGTATATAATTAATAAGAAGGCGTTTTACATTCTCTTTTAAGACAATTCCACCATCAGTCTTTGTTCTGCCTTCATTGTGTGAGAAAGAAACGAACGAATGATCAGGGAAGATGCAGATAAGAGGAAACCTTTTTTTTGTTTCACAGATAACAATATTTGTGTTTGTGTAACAAAATAATATATTAATGTACTAAATAAAATTCTTGGCGACATGAAGAACATCCGGAATAGAACTGATATGAAAAATACCGGGAATGCGTGAGAGATGGATGCGTGAGCAGTAATTTCCATGTAAGAATAGGTTTGCACAGTTGAGACGCCTCCAGTCCACGTAGAGAGAGAAAGTAAACCACTTCTGACCCAAGAAGGGCGCATTTCCCAAGAAAGATTTTTAAAGTTGCTTCTTTGTTTTACGTGTTCGCTGTCACCTTTATGATTCGATTTACATCGGGTATCTTACGTGTACCTCAGAGATATCTGAGATGGCTTCGACTCATCTGTCATTCCACGTTTCTGCTCCGCTGAACACTTCACCTAACACCTTCTAACCCTCGGTTTGGCCTCCCACCTGTCTGGTTCTCCCACCTGTCAATAGCAGAGAAAACAGAAGCGTACCTTCTTTATGAAAAACTTACAGCATTTTAATTTAAATCCTTTCCCCCACATTTTCCAACCTGTATTTCCTCACCACCAGTTCCAGAATTACACACTTTTCCCCTTAGCACCTTTCTCTTCTTTCCCGCACAACTCTTCACACATATAGAATCAAGAATAATTATAGAGTTAATGATGATGATGATGATGATGATGATGATGATGATGATGATGATGATGATGATGATGATGATGATGATGATGATGATGAGGATGATGATGATGATGATGATAATTCTGTATACAGAATGTATACAGACTGTCCAGTGAATCCCCTTCTTTTCATGGATGATCCAAAGCCTTTTGCAAAAGTGACTGAATACTAGAACGACTTATAAATAAATGAATGAGAGTAAATTTTATACAAATCTTCGCTCGTTTCTCTCAATGTACTGCATGCATCACCAAGCGGTAGATATAGACAGGCTATATGCCCCCCCCCGAAGGAATGGAGAGCATATACTGGTGGAACTGCAACTGTCCTAAGACAACAACGATAAGATTACACACCTGTTTAAAAATTCTAATGACTTCGATGCTTGAACTTGTATGCAAGTATAACAGTATAAAGAAACATTACTCATTATCAAATGTAACAAACAAGTATGCAAAAGAAGTAAAGTTCATCGAGGTTGAGGCACAGCTAGAGGGAACAGAAGCAACTGTGGAAGCAAAGCAAATGATATCACAAGCTAAATGTAGTGGGATGTCTGAGGTACGTAATTGATGGAAAAAATTGGTTATTTGTTGAAAATACATTACAAGGCCCGATGATCTTGATGAAGATACAAATATGACCCGTCACTGATTGTCTATATAGAACTAATGATGTTTGAAATGACGACCCTGCCTTTAATAGCTTAGTTGTTTGACATCATAGGATTTTACGAATGGATGTTACTTTAAGTTGCGATTTATACATCTGCAGATGAATAAAAAGGGTGTTTAACAAGAGACCGGAGTGTTACGGTTGAGGCCTCAACAGTAGCTCAGTGTTGCATTGATAGCCTGGAAAATACGCTCTCAAATATCATAGACCACGCATCAGTGAACATATACAATATTGTTCATTGCAGTAAGAAAATATGGAGCCTGTACAGGTGTTTCTATGAAAGTAAGTCGGAACTTTTAAGCTACACGAGACAACACATGAATTGTTATAAATATCAACAAAATAAAATTTTCTTCAGAACACATTCTACTGAAGTCAGAATGGAGGGACACATTAAAACTATGTAGTCTAGATAAATTTTATTTGAATGCTAAAATGAATTGCATTGACTGCCTTTTCCATCAACTGAAAAGCGCACTGTCTATTGTCAAGCATCCAACTCAAAATTCTACGGTATATTGTCTATTACCACTCATCGACCCCATCATCGTCACCACATGAAATAATGAAATAAATTAGCTAAATATATGCCAGCACCCACGCACATACGTATACATCATCGTATATGTGTGTGTGTGTGTGTAAGCATGTGTATATGTGGGTATGTGTGAATGCAAGTGTGTGATATATATGCACAATATATTTCAAACATATATCTAGATGAACTTTATGCATACACAGACAGAACCACAGACACTGACAGCCACACGCATTCACTTGTATATGAATATGAAAACTATATGCGCTTATGTGTGTGAGTGTGCGCGTGCGTGTGCATGCGCTTATTCATACTTCTATGTATGTATAGCGTGTCTAAAAAGTCATGGTCTGCCACGAAATCCGAATAAAAGAATACGATAACATTGACAAATTTGCTTTTACATAACCCAGGGGGTCTTTGTTTAGCACTAAACTACCTTCTATTCTCTTGGTATTTTCGACCGACCAATGAATATTGGCAATGAAAGAAAGCCTGCAGAACTGGGGAACTGATATTCCAAATAAGTTGCATTTCAGATAATCAGGTTTACGAAATTGTCTTAGCTTTCACCATCATGTCCCCTCACCCACTTCTGTTCCTCGTTTTGTTGTTGTCGTTGTTTTATTTGTCATCTTATATAGAACAGATATCTTTCTCCACTCCCTTCGTCTCTAACCCCTCCCTCTCAACTCCATACATCCCTGCAATATAACACACGGACCTCATTTGATTCATTTTGTTGTTATCAAAGACCATAAATTCCCTTTTATCAGTTTGGCCTCGCGGGAGGTAGGGGTAGAGTTTGAAAAGAGGACACTGTGTTGGAATCGACAAAGGTGATGGGGTTAGGGTTGATTGGTTGGTGATGACGCAAAGCCGTACAAGACCAAGATTCGATCGAAGGACGAGTAAAGGTTATTTGAAAGTCTTCAGCGGAAAGAGAGAGAGAGAGAGAGAGAATGAAATAACGAGTGGCGGTGAGGGTATCCTTTATATGTGACATTATTGTAGGAATCCAATTCTTTTCTGGTATCGATGCCAAGCCTAACGATATTATTTTGTGTTCTTCGTTTAGGAGGGGGTAACAGCATCAGCAACAATAATGGTAATAATAAGTAACGACAACAGAATGCAACAAACAAAACGAAAGATCCCTGTAGCACCATTCACCTATTGCAACCGACACCATATAATAATAATAAATAATAATAATAATAATAATAATAATAATAATAATAATAATAATAATAATGATATTAATAATATCAATAAAAATAATATTATTGTAAATAATAATAACAGTAATAATAATAATGATGATGATCATGATGATACCGGTTTTGATAATAATAATAATATCTTAAAGGAAAAGAAATAAATAAAATGCAATAATAAAAACAAGTAAGGAACAAAAGAGAAAACTCTTGCTCACACATAGACACACAAACATTGGTAAAATAAAATAACCGACAAGAGATACGAAATCAATAATTCGAGGAGTTTCGTTGTGCTGCAGTAGGAGAAAGGGTGATATATAAAATCACCATTGATAGAAGTTGAGACAAATAAAGAAAGTGTATTGCTAGTATTATTAATATTACTATTATATAAAATACATCGTAATTGAAATGAAATCTAAACTTCATCAATGATTATATTTAATATTCTTTGACTTCGCCAAATGAAATGTCAAAGAGAAAATAATAGAAAATAAAACGAATGAAAACAAACGTCACATTCATAATCTTAAGTACAATTTACTGCAATGACAAAATCCATTTTAACTGAAACTATGAAATTATGTAAAATGGGAAGAAAGGAAAAAATATAATATCACGAAAGAAGAGAAAATTTATTGGCGGCCATTTTGGTTTTGTTTGCAAAATTTTTCTTACTTTGGTTTTGCTATATTTTCTGTGTATTACTGTGTATGTACATGTTTCTAGTTATTTATTAATATTATTCATTTCGTTCTCTCTGTTTCTTTCTTTCTCTCTCTCTCTCTCTCTCTCTCTCTCTATCTATCTATCTATTTATCTCTGTCTTTCTCTTTTTTTTTGATCTTCTCTCGCCAACCTTTCTGCTTTGCTAAACATGCTTTCAAATATATTCATATTTGTGTACAGTTTGATAATGGGGTTTTGGTTGGTGGTTGTCGGTGTTTGTGTGTGCGTGTCTTGATGCGTCTTTACGTATTTAAATGTGACGTTGTGTATTTGCATAGCTGTCTGTCTGACTGTATGCCTCTGTGGATCTTTATATATGTATAAGTGTATGCGTGCGTGTTGATACATTTGTAGACTTGAATGTGCGTGTATGCGCGTGTATGTTACTTTCAGTTCCAGCTTCTAGATTACATTGCGAGTTATATATGATTATCAAAGTGAAATTTAAGCGGGGTGTCTAGTCTTTACAGTTTAACTAAAAGTTTCTGAGACGTTTAAGTAAATAGTTTTTTGGCGGATGTATCGTACTGATAGCCTATTATTATTTGTTGTTATTGGTGTTGACGCCGTTAATAATTAGAGAAGACTTCTGTCTTTTTCTTCTATATCTCAGTGCATTAGTTTAAAAGTCAAACAGACTTATGTAAGGGTGCGTGAATGAACAAGGGCGGTATAACTGCGTTTAGAGGTTTGGCGCTACTGTGAGGCTTATGATATCCTTGGGTAAGTGTTTACACTTGTCAAGCAAAATATCTTTGGCATGTAATTAACTATAGGTTTATAAAGTTTCTGAGAATCAACCTACTTTTGCAACTCTTTTTTATCCAATTACCTTTACAAATTTAGCCAAAATTTGCAGCTGGATTGGGAAAGGTTGGTATGATGTTAACTTAAACAAAATGTCGTGGTTTCTTATATATCCTCGACGCTAGACTACGACCGTGGCAAATAGAAACTAAAAACTCCCAATATTGACGCCATGAATCTAAACGCAAATACAATTCACTCGACGCTGTTAGCGTGGAAGATATGCAATCGAGGAGTGTTTCATTCAAAATATGACTGAAAGAAAAATACCTCAAGGGAGCAATCTGCATAGTAAATAAAAATATGATAGGATCTTTTATATGTAACATAATGTGTTGCAGTGCTTTGCTGAAAGGAGATTATGAAAGTAATTACTAGAAAAAATCTCACCACCTCAAATACTACCATAGTTAATGTGAAAGACATAGATATTACTTTTCGATTGTATGATTGCGTAACAAAGCTAAAAAATAGGTACTTACCCAAGAATTTCTCCCATAGCACGAGAAAAATAATCTGTTGTACTATATCTGGCGTTCTATTTTGCACGTTTTTAATAACTGTTACTAGTATCTCTGTTCATGCTAATTGATATTTCAATGACAAAATGACAAATAGAAAGAAAAACAGACAAAATAGAAAAATGAGATAGTTTTTCCCCCTTCCCCGAATCTCATAAAATATATACGAAAGTATAAAATAAAGTAATAATAAAACGAAACGAAAGCCCCAACTGCTTCTAATTATCTACGCTACACACTTGCTTTGTTTTCTTTGTAGTCAGGTATTCCATTATATCTATGAAGACATAGAAGAAATAAATTAATATATTTTCATAGAATATGGCGCAAGAAAATGTTGGAAACGTAGTCAATGACATCGAGATGATATTCGAAATCGAGAAGTGGATTATGATAAAGATGAAGCAAAGAAAATCATAAAAAATACAGGGGTAGCCCTACCTTATGATGAGAACATTAACTCGTTGCGTGTGGAAGCAACACATAAATATCTGGGAATAGTGAAAAGTGACAAGATCTTAAGCATAGAAATGAAGGAAGCCTCTGTAATGGAGATTTTATCCCGAAAGGATAAAAAACAAAGTCAGTTGGGATAGATTTGAACTCAGAGTCTTAAGAGTCTGAACAAATACTACTAGCATTTAATCGGATGCAGTGGCATTTCTACCATATTCATAATAAGAATTGCTGCTTCTAATTTTGGCACATGATAGCAATTTTAACCTCACAGCTGTATCTCTGTTGAAAGAATGGAGTTCATTCTGCTGCAAACATTCATATCTAATATATTAAAAATTTCAGACCGTACTTGCTTCAGAATTGTTTGACCATTAGATACTTTAGCATTTCACCAGCGAAAAATAAAACGGATTTCTCCTGTGAATAACCTAACAGAATTTTAATTCTATTTTATCATTTCCTTTATCCGTTTCAGTATTTCTTCTACTCAAGAATGTTCCTGCAAGACAGCTTAGGCTAATAATATTAACATTTTCATTCTCTGCCTAATCTAATACCTCAATACTTTTGCCTAACTCATTGTTCACCTATAGCATTTAAAATGCTTTGACTTTTCTCAATCAATTATATTACACTGCTAAGTAAATACACAATTTTGAATTGAGATGCCACAGTTGTAAAATGTATTTTTATGAAATCATATCTTTCATAATCAAATAAAATGTCTAACATTCTATTTATCAACGTATCTACCAGGAAATTGTATAACAATCCATAGAACAAAACAAGTAAATTAAAATATTGTTAGATGTACCTTAGTGGCAAACCCACGAAATATATCATTTTAAAGATGATTTACAGATTACAAAGATCTTACATATTTAACAGCAGTCCTGTATGACTGCGGGGAAGAGAGAAGCTTCTCTCCATCGATAGGTTCGTATTTTATTAGCAGAAAATTATCTGAGTAAAATTTGCTATTTATTCCTCAAAACTACTTGGAATCAATAAAGAGTTCCCTGTTTAGTTTCCTGATATACATACACACATACATACACACACACACACACACACACACACACATACATGCATGCATACACACGCACATACATACATACATGCATGCATGCATACATACATACACACATACATACATACATACACACATTCATACATACACACATACATACATACATGCATACATACATACACACATACATACACACACACATACATACATACATACACACATACATACACACATACATACATACATACACACACATACATACACACATACATACATACATACACACATACATACATACATACATGCATACATACATACACACATGCATACATACATACATACATACATACACGCATACATACATACATACATACATGCACACATACATACATAATACATACATACACGCATACATACGTACATACATACATACATACATACAGACATACATGCATGCATACGACAAGGTCTTAAATAAAAAAAATGTACAATAAACATTGTAGTCTTTGATACACAAACAAAGAGATAGGATGGTCAATGATGGAACTCATTCGGTCTTATTCGATGAGGGATGAGTTGAAACTAAACAGTAGCCAGTTCAACTCAATATAGACGTGAGTGTTCTGCTAAGCAAAACTCAAAGGGAAAGAAAATAAACTCGTATTAGATCTACACTAGTAACAATTTAGTCAGGTCTCCACCAATTTTAAAGCACTGTTTTTTCAAGAAGACAGAGAAGAAAAAAATATCGTCAGTTATCTTTGCAGTCATTCTCTGACTAGTGAGACTGATGTGGTTAATGTTCAGTGCGAACACCTGTAAATTAGTGGCTACAAGGTAAATAAAATATATTAGAACTTTCCAAGAATTTCCCACTACCTGAAAATGTGAGTTGTCATACTAGCACTGATGGTTCTGTCACAAGCTATTATTATCAATTATTTTGGCCTCTGTTGCGTCAGTACAAATGAATAATGACAGAAATATTGAAACTGTAAGCATTTATTCTATCAAGATAACTAAAGATAGGTCGAAATATAGGATTATCTGGAAATAAACGCAATATACGGTGACAGTGGTTTCTTAATTTGGTACTGGAGATGGTGTCTATATGAAAGAAACGAATTCTGTCTGCGAGAGGAACCGATTTTCTTCGCTCCAGAGAGAAGTTTTTGACAGGAGTGGAAGATTTTAGTCAAGGGAAATCAATGAGATCTTTAACCACTGATGGTGTCGAAAAGGCACCGTCGTGACACAGCCTGTCTCGGACATTGTAAAGTTGGTAGAGCCCATATCTCTGGAGGTTTCAATGCAGTTAATTTCTCGAAGAGAGGGACTCTGTGTGTGTATGTGTGTGAATGGGAGGGGGAGAGAGAGTGGGTGAGAAACACAGACAAAGAGAAAGTGGTAGAGAGTGGCAGGGAGAGAATGAGAAGGAGAGTGTTGAAAAGAATAGACCTTAGGACTTGACTGGTATTTTATTTATCGATTCTGAAAAGACGAAAGGCAAGTTTGAATACGATGGGGGTTTGAACTCAGAGAGCGGAAACGAATACTACATCATATTATACTTAGCTCCAATAATAAAGGCATTTACTAATCAATGAAGTGCAGTATCGATCTTAGACAGTTCATGGAAATATTTGAATTATTGTTTGGAGAGGCCAATTATTACCCTGCAGCCCTGGATATTTATAGAGTTTAGTCAGAGCATGTTACACGCATCAGTTGGAATGTTACAACCATCAGTTATCCTCTAGAGATTCCAATGATTTTGGCACCCTGCACCTCAACTCACACACTCACTTGCACACACTTAGAGACACACGACACATTTTCTTACACAGACAGACATGTACACATTTAGATTCTGGTTGTCTCCATCTCTGTCGTGCCTATACTATGATTTTACAGTTGATTGGGCTGAACAGTAAATTCAGTGTTGCACAACACTTTACTCACTCCAAACAAGCAGAATTCACGTTCAGGAACTTCTTGGACCCTCCGAAGTTTTGCAAGGACATATTGAGTTTAGAAAGAAGTCGTACGTATGTATATATATATGTATTTCTTTATTACCCACAAGAGGCTAAACATAGAGGGGACAAACAAGGACAGACAAACGAATTAAGTCGATTACATAGATCCCAGTGTGTAACTGGTACTTAATTTATCGACCCCGAAAAGATGAAAGGCAAAGTCGATCTCGGCGGAATTTGAACTCAGAGCGTAGCGGCAGACGAAATAAGGCTACGCATTTCGCCCGGCGTGCTAACATTTCTGCCAGCTCGCCGCCTTATATGTATATATATATATATATATGTATGCATGCATGCATGCATGCATGTATGTATTCATTTATGTATTTATGTTTGTATATGTGTATGTATAGTTCGGTAGAATATCACATATTTATTAAGCACTGCTGAAATAATAATTGAAAGTACCACTAGGGATAAATAATATCAAAATATCGGAAATGGATGCATACACGCATGAGTGTGTGTGTGTGTGTGTTTGTTTGTGCCTATGTTTGGGAGTGTACCCAAACATATTTTTACATGCAGGAAATATCTGGTATTTTATCAATACATTAAGGAAATATCTGATATAGAACACAAAACTTTAGGTAGAGTGGAAAGCCATACCTTTGAGATGAAACATACAAATGTGTGTGTGTGTGTGTGTGTGTGGTGTGTGTGTGTGTGTGTGTGTGTGTGTGTTTGTGTGTGTGTGTGTGTGTGTACATGTTTGTAAGTGTGTGTGTGTATGAATGTATGTATATATATATATCAGTATTCTGAATGGGTCGTTCTGACAATAAAATCACAGAGACTAGTGCAAGTTTACATCTATAATAAATTCAATGATTTGCCAAGTTTTTTTTTAGCACAAGTCTGTAACTTCGTTAATGATTTTCCCTCTAACTCTAAGTTTCTCGTGATGTTTGGTCTCTATACATTGCTGGTGGGTTTGTGTGAGATAGTTGTGTGTTGTCGTGTACTTGAGTGATACACATAGTTGTGATGGTAGACTGCGCTCTAAGACGATGAGCAGCCATCTCTGTATGCGTCATTTTTTATATTACGTGTATTTTTCTCTCTTTTTCTATCTATCTATCTATCTATCTATCTATCTATCTATCTATCTATCTATCTATCTATCTATCTATCTATCTATCTATCTATCTATCTATCTATCTATCTATCTATCTATCTATCTATCTATCTATCTATATATGTGTATGTATATATATATTTGATGTTTGTTCTATGATCAATGTTTCTTTATCTATGTCTCAATTACATTTGAGCACTTCGTTTTTTTTTTGCAGTCCTATAAACCCTTTTGTTTCCATAGAAAGAGACAAAAATTATTTCTTGTGTGTCTATACATACTTACATACATATATACATACATACATACATACATACAGGCATACATACATATATAAACACACACACACACACACACACACATATATATGTTGATAGATGGATTGAGAGAGAGAAAGAGAGAGTAATATAGGATGCAGAGGATTGTAAGAGGTTAATAGAAAGGAAGAGAAAGTTAAAAAGGAAGGTTAAACTGGAGTGAAAGAAATTATCTATGTGTATGCTGAAATCCCATTTGCCTTTTGTAAAGTATTGTTACCTACATAGCGGCGAGATGTAGGCTTTCGTTGTGAAGCTTGGCTGACATCTTCGGAGTAGATTTTATGTCTCTCAGAACCACATATCTTGCAAATAACGGCTTTGTATGAAATCAATTGAATTAATTGTAAAAATGTCTTATTTCCTTCACGTATCAAACCTGAATGATTGTCAAAAGAGAGTAAATGGAGAAGCAGTGACTTTTAAGAAAACGATGACGGTTCTAAGACTGTAAGAAATGGAAACATACAGAATAGGAAAACGAACATGCCATATAGACGAAGAATTGCTATCTGATAACCGTGGTGGCGGGTGAAAGTAAGGTAAAAACGAGAAGGAGGAGGAAACATGATACAGAATTTCTTTGGTTTTACAGAGATGTTCGAAATTTTACTACACGTTTCTTTGCTCACCGAGAGATTGACCTAACAACTTTTACTTGATTTATAATACGAAACTGGGTTCGTGTGTTTTTTGCGTGTTTGTTCGTGTAAGAGTGTGTGCATGATTCTTTTATATGGGCATGCGTAATTACACATCTTTATATACACATACAAACACACACACACAAACACAAATACACAAACGCGCACGCACACACACACACATATATCTATATATACCTATACTGACATAGGTATATATATATATATATATATATATAATATATATATATATATATATATAATATATATATATATATAATATATATATATATATATATATATATATATATATATTAGCATACATTTATATATGTGTATATAAAAATATTGACCCGCTTTGGATCGTCAAAACCATTTATAATCTTAGGCGCGCCGTTGTAAGCGAAAGACCCCATCCGTCACTAGGTTTTACCTTACCCGATTCAGAGAGAAAGAGGGAGAGAGAGAGAGAGATAGATAGAGAGACTGAGAGACAGAGAGAGAGAGAGAGAATGAGAGAGAGTCTTCTTAATTCATGTTCTACTGAGGTCGTTCTGCCTTTCCTGTTTTCGGGGTTGATAAAATAAAAAATCATTCAAGCACTGAGCTCGATGCAATCTACTTACCCACTTAAATTACTGGCCTCGTGCCAAAATTTGAAATTAGAGATACCAACAATATGGCGGCGAACTGACAAAATCTTTAACACGCCGGGCAAAATGCTTAGCGGCATTTCGTACGTCTTTACATCCTGAGTTTAAATTCCGCCAAGGCCGACTTCGGTTTTATGCTTTCGAGATTGATAAAATAAGTACCAGTTGAACACTGGGAAAAGGGTTCCGATGTAATGGAATTAACCCTCTCCCCGAATTACTGGCCTTTGGGTCTCAATGACACCATTATCTCTTATATATATATATACATCTATGTGTGTACGTCTGTGTTTATATCCTCGTAACTTAGCAGTTCGGCAAAAGAGCTTGATAGAATAAGTACTAGGCTTACAAAGAATAAGTCCTGGGATCAATTTCTTCGACTAAAACCCTTTAAGGCACTGCTCCAGCATGGCCACAGTCAAGTGACTGAAGCAAGTAAAAGAATAAAATCACTATTTAAGAGTTCTTCTTTAATAATAAATACAACCATACCTAATCATATAAAGCAATGAAGCTCCAACTATAGACTCTGGAATAGTACTGCTGCTACATACAGACTCTCTAAACCTGTGGTTTTCAGTGATTTTTTTTCCCTATGGATCCCATTTAATTCCTAGTGTACTCCAATGGACAACCATAGACATTCGATGTTTAAAATATCCTATTATATTTTTGTCATTACATATTATTAGGAATTGTATAAAAATATTGTTAAAATATTTTGCATCATGTGGCAGTATAACTAATTCATTGCAGATAAATTTTAGCAACAAAATTTGATACGAACCCCCCAAGGGCCATATAGGCCGCGATTCTAGAGTCTAGAGCAGTGGTTTTCAACCAAGGTTCCGCAAGAAGTTACAAAAATGCTAAAATCGACAGTAATTTTTAATTCTCCTGTGCAGATATGTGTGCATAAGACAATTAAATTATTGCACAGGGGTTCCTCGAGCCAGTGAAATGTTTTCTTGGGTTTCCGCTCCAACAAAAAGTTTGAAAAGCACTGGTCTAGAGTAATGGCTCTCAACCAGAGAATAGCTATTCGATTAATTGGTTACAAGTCACGGAAATTTCTACATCTGACCAACGGAGATGCTTCTTGTTTTCATTGCCTCAGCTTAATCTGGAGGAATCTCCACCACAGTGGGCATCCTCAATTTACATGTTTCTCCTTACATTAACAACATTGGTTCCAACTAGCCAAGATCCGTGCTAACTACTATTCTTTCTTCCCGGAATGGTCACTCTCTGGAAATCCACATCCTCATCTCACATCCAGTGAATAATTTTCTTACCAGTCATCGCTTTGCAACATTTAAAGCGAAATGTCGATGGTATAAATCTCATCACACATAGAAAGCCTCTAAAGGCCACGTGACTGTATGTAAACGCGCGCGCGCAACAGACACACAGACACACAGAGTCATACCTGCAGATATATATATATATATATATATATATTATATATATATATATATATATATATATATATATTTGTGTGCATGTGTAAAAGTCTAATAAATATAATATATATAATATATATGCATGTGTGTTTGTGTTTGTGCATGTATAGGGTTATAAAATATATAATATATGCATATACATACATGTATATATATCATATATATCATATTTATTATACTTTTACACATGCACACAAATATCTGTAGGTATGACTATGTGTGTCTGTATGTCTGTGGGTGTGTGTGTATGTATGGATGCGTGCAAGTGTACATACATATTGAGCTGCACACAAAATACTTAGAAATGAATGTAGGTATACAATACATATCAAAAGTTCTTTGTGTTACTACAAATCTTAAAAACTGCTTTTTTTTTTCTTTCTAACCTGTAAAGTATAGAACAAGAATAAAGAAATATGCAGAAACAACTCTGCAGTGAAATGTCATAAACACTCCCCTTCCACCCTCGCCATTCACACCAGCTATATAAAAATAGAAAAACAAAATAGAAAACAAAAATAAAAAAAATTTTTTTTCGAAAGTAAAGAAAATAAAGCAGAGCAAAATTTAATCATTTTCTTTCAATATTTGTGTGACATTTCTCCTGGTAGTCTGTCATAGTAAATCAATGTGACTGTGCCAGAGGACAGACAGTTATCAAATGAAGGTATTATCCCGAGGAAATATATGTAGCCTCACCTTCATAAACTAGCTTCTGAGCTGAATTTCTTAAACATCTATTCCTTTTGTATGGAGATTATCTGACAAGTTGATACCTATCTCAGATATCTTTCTCTAATACTACAACAACTATAAATATTGCCATTGTTGTTGTTGCTTTTGTTAATAATAATAATAATAATAATAATAATAATAATAATAATAATAATAATAATAATAATAATAATAACAACAGTAATAGTAATAGTAATAATAATACACTAGATGTATTAATTTCGATGATTTATTGATCTTGTGTTGTAGTAGCGAACAATATCTGCAATTGTAAAGCTCCATTATCTTTTCTGATGGCATGAACGAGAAGATGTATGTTTCCTAGAATGGTATGAGGGTTGCCAGAGGTGTGTTGATGCTGATCTCTTCTGTAGTTTACTAATGACTCGTTAACAACCGATTCTATATGTGACAGGAAAGGTTTATAGCAGAACTTATTCTTTTCAACGCCATGATTCATCAAGGACTGGAAACGATAAAATTTCTGAATTTTTCTCATCTTTTTACTGTAAAATCCAGTCGCTTTGGCTCTGGGCAAGTAAATGGTGAAAAAAAAATTGAAATCGAAGTAGTGAGTTGCAGTAGGCCAGAAGATATAACATATATCGATACTGTTAGTCGAAGATGAGAAACCAAACTTTTCAAAGTTTGGAATATTTTAAAGGAAAATTGAACTAATTAAATAAACTTGTTTAGAATACCTAAAACGTTTGCTTCGTTTTACTCTTTACTCTTTTACTTGTTTCAGTTATTTGACTGTGGCCATGCTGGAGCACCGCCTTTAGTCGAGCAAATCGACCCCAGGACTTATTCTTTGTAAGCCTAGTACTTATTCTATCGGTCTCTTTTGCCGAACCACTAAGTAACGGGGACATAAACACACCAGCATCGGTTGTCAAGCAAAGCTAGGGGGACAAACACAGACACACAAACACACACATGCATATATATATATATATACATATATACGACAGGCTTCTTTTCAGTTTCCGTCTACCAAATCCACTCACAAGGCTTTGGTCGACCCGAGGCCATAGTAGAAGACACTTACCTAAGGTGCCACGCAGTGGGACTGAACCTGGAACCATGTGGTTGGTAAACAAGCTACTTACCATACAGCCGCTCCTGCGCCTATTTTGATTTTTATTTCTTACAAAATCATCCTAAATAGCAGTATATACTTAGCGGTACACATTGTGTAGACAACAGACATGTTGTTGTTACTCCCACTTGAACTCTGCTATAGCTTCCAGGTTTATCAAATTTCAAAGATCTAAACTTGTCAGCCTTTTTATAGTGTTAGGTAGAGCAGAAACAAATTATGTTCCTCCTCACTTTCCACTGCTGTTGCTTCGTTTCTCGCATCTTTAGGAATCCCACAGTCTATGTGCACAAGTAATGAACAATCACTCGTGAAATACACAGACTTATTGTGTCTAACTTCACCGATGGGTTGTTGTTGCTGCGCTTTAGGTCAAATTTGGCCTTGATAGAAAAGATCTTTGCTCAAAACGTCCTTAATCGAACAGATCTTTGCTCAAAAACGTCCACGCCATGGCCATTACATTATTGTTTTCATTTGAGACAGTGTAAATACAAAACCATATTACCCAATGCATTCTTCCCTTTGTAAGACAATAATGTATGATTTGGTTTCTATAAAAGCTGATATAGGGTTTGCAGAATTTCTTCGCTGAGATTAAGAAAAAGTCACCAACCTCTATAGGCTCGACGTCCCTGGCACTTCTACTTCACAAGACACACGTCGAAATACCTATGTTTCAGAATGAGCCGAGTGTTTTATGAATACATGGTCCTCAAAAGTAAAAAAAATATCTTCATAAGTCTAGCTTATTTGCGTTCAAATCTGCTAGTACATATTAAAAATAAGTATACGACACATTTCAAGAAATTTTGATTTTTATTTAGATCTTACATACCGTACATATTGTTACGGGTTTAACTAGTGCAGTATTTCTGACCCACATCGTGGGTGTGGCACCAGCATGTCTGGGCGAAAGCTGACGGGTTCTTTGTTTAATGGGTTTTGGAAGGACCTGTGACCCCGTGCGGTTGAGAAAAGGGTCAGTGAGAATGTGAAAGAGGAGGACAGATTAAGGGAATCTGAGAGCAGATAGAGAGGCTAAGGGACAGTAGGCGATAGCGATAGAGTAAGAGCAGAGGGCAAATAGAAAGGATAAGCAGTAAGGGACAGATTGAGGATAGAGATAGGCAGGAAGGGAGCAGGGCAGTTAGAGAGGGTATGAGCGGTACAGAGGGAGATTGGAGGGAGTGGAAGTCAGGACAAGGAAGTGAGGTTCTGGGCAGTCGGTGAGCGGTCGTCGAAGAACACAGACGGATCTTGGAGTCGCTGGCCGGTCCTCGAAGAAGACAGTCGGATTCTGGAAGTCAGAGCGAGTAGATGGAATCTTAGAAGCAGTGGAATTTTAGGAACAAGTTGGGATGCGAGAAAGCTTGGCGGCACAGAGGGGAATTAGCAGTATTCAGAGGAATTAGCAGTATCCAGAGATGAGCGCAGAATGGGACACTGGCGATTCAATTAGGAATTGAGGTATGTGTTTGTGCATTGATACGTGTCACGATGTATTGAACAGTGAAAAGAACAGTCAAGGACTTGTCGATATGTCGATATCGAGTTGTGGTATTTATGTTCAGAATTGAGTAAAGGACTTGTTGATGTGACGTTATCTGTGATGTGTAGAAACAGACTTTAATAGAACTGTGTCTTGGGACGTGTACCTTTGAAATACTGTATATGACTTGTGTCTCTGGACTGATGTATTGTTACATGAATTGCTGTTGTATTATGCTTTGATCTGTTGTATGATGTATTGAGTAGTCACGTGCATGTCTTCCTTTAAATGTCTGCCTTAAATGTATTTGATGTGTAGCAATTGATTGTCATATAAACTGTTGTTGAATATAAGCCAGTGTCTCTGTTGCCTCTGTGCCTCTTTTGGGGTGTCTCTCTGGGTTGTGCCTCTGTATCTCTGTGCTGCTGCGGTTGTTGTGTTGTTGCAGTGTCTCTCCTCTCCTCTCTCCGACAAGTTTCCGTAGCTTATTCGCTGATCGAATCGGGCCTGTGTGTGAGGATTTCCGTAACAGTTTTCGGAGGCTTTCCCCACTCGTTCCGTAACAATATATACTCCTTTACTCCTTTACTTGTTTCAGTCATTTGACTGCGCCCATGCCGGATACCGCCTTTTAATGGAGCAACTCGACCCCGAGACTTATTCTTTGTAAGCCCAGTACTTATTCTATCGGTCTCTTTTGCCGAACCGCTAAGTGACGGGGACATAAACACACCAGCATCGGTTGGCAAGCAATGCTAGGGGGACAAACACAGACACACAAACATACACATATATATACATATATACGACGGGCTTCTTCCAGTTTCCGTCTACCAAATCCACTCACATGGCTTTGGTCGGCCCGAGGCTATAGCAGAAAACACTTGCTCAATGTGCCACGCAGTGGGATTCAACCCGGAACCATGTGGTTGGTAAACAAGCTACTTACCACACAGCCACTCCTGCGCCTATATATGTAGATGACTTAACGTTAAATGTTTATAAATACATATATTTTTATGTATATGCAATGTATATATACATTATATACAATGTATATGCATTATTTATATAGCAATGCCTCGATATAATAGTTAATTTGTTCCCGGAGACCGTTCGTAAAACGAAAACTCGTAAGTAGAGCAATAATTTCCCATAAAAGCAATGTTATAAATCGTAATTCGTTCCCAGAAAAATATTTTACCAATAAAATCCATAATACTCGTAAAGAAATGGCAATAAAACAACCATACAATGTAAAGAATCTTTTATGTTATGTAAAAAGAATGTCAAGATCATTTATAAGAAAAAATATTATCCTTATAATTATAAATGTAATTATATATGTAAACAAATGCTTACATTATATACATATACACATATATTTATGCATACATGTATGTTTATGTGCGGGCTCGTGTGTGGAAGAAAAAACTATATGATAATATTGTAAAAGACTAAAGCGGCGAGCTGGCAGAACCATTAGCACGCCGGGCGAAATGCTTAGCGGTATTTCGTCTGCCGTTACGTTCTGAGTTCAAATTCCGCCGAGGTCGACTCTGCTTTCATCCTTTCGGGGTCGATAAATTAAGTACCAGTTTCGCACTGGGGTCAATATAATCTACTTAATCCGTTTGTCTTTGTTTGCCCTGTCTGTGTTTAGCCACTTGTGGGTAGTAAAGAAATAGGTATTTCGTCTGCCGCTACGTTCTGAGTTCAAATTCCACCGAGGTCAACTTTGCCTTTCATCCTTTCGGGGTCGATTAAATAAGTACCAGTTACGCACTGGGGTCGATATAATCGACTTAGTCCGTTTGTGTGTCCTTGTTTGTCCCCTCTGTGTGTAGCCCCTTGTGGGTAGTAAAGAAATAAGGAACGTTAGCACGCCGGGTGAAATGCTTAGCGGTATTTCGTCTGTGTTTACGTTCTGAGTTAAAATTCCACCGAGGTCGACTTTGCCTTTCATCCTTTCGGGGTCGATAAATTAAGTACCAGTTACGCACTGGGGTCGATGTAATCGACTTAATACCTATGTCTGTCCTTGTTTGTCCCTCTGTGTTTAGCTCCTTGCGGGTAATAAAGAAATAGGTATTTCGTCTGTGTTTACGTTCTCAGTTAAAATTCCATCGAGGTCGACTTTGCCTTTCATCCTTTCGGGGTCTATAAATTAAGTACCAGTTGCATACTGGGGTCGATCTAATCGACCGGCTCCCCCTCCAAAATTTTCCGGCTTTGAGCCTAGTGTAGAAAAGAATATTGTAAAAGACTATAAAATGGCTTAAAATAATATGTGAGATATTTGAAGGAAAGCATGATATGAAGTATTTTACTTAAATATGTAGCGTTAATAGAAGAAGAAATGAACTGATTGATGGTCAGGAAAAATCTAGATTTGCAGGATGTTAAGTTATACAGAAAGAGGTTGAGAGAAAAGAAGCATTAAACGTTCGCTGCAACTGCCGCTGAAAACCTGAACAGTGATGTTCTAAGAGATGGTTCCATCCACTGCGTTTGTATACAGGACATGTAGATGAAAATTCAGTGGTATATGACACACCGTCTTATTTGTAAAGAACTAGTTAACTCTGCAGGGCTGGTATGAGAATTGAAATGTTAGAATCAACAAAGTGGTTCTCTTAGTAATTAAATATGCTCTTTGTCTTAACAGAGAGCTTGAAAATTGAAACCTGAGATTTTCTTAATATATATCACTTAATACTTTTCTCCAAATGATTATCGCAATTGAGAGTTCGGTATACACGATCAGTATTACTGGGTGGTAAGGCGGTAGTGGTGGTGGTGGTGGTGGTGGTAGTGGTGGAAGTAGTAGTAGTCAGGAATATTGTGACACATCGAGAAATTTTGTAAATGAAATTACAATCATCAATCTTGTACACGGATTGAGCAAATGGTCCGTGTGATTGTTTGCTCGTGAAATAAATTTAACTATGATTGAAGTATATTCCAATATAGTTACAACGTATTCATGTAGCTAACAGAATTAATTTTGATCATTTTAAAACTATAAAGGAGGCGCGATGACAGAATGGTTAGCACACCGGACAAACTACTTAGCGGCATTTCGTTCGTCCTTATGTTCTGAGCTCAAAATTCTCCGAGATCGACTTTGACTTTCATCCTTTCGGGGTCGCTTAAATAAGTACCCGTTGAACACTATGGTTGATGTAATCGACTCACCCACCACCGCAAAATTCCAGGCCTTGTGCCTTTAGTAGAAATGATTATTCTAAAATCATAAAATTCATTATGGATTTTATAAGTCCAAGAAAATTGCACATTATATACATTATTCTGGTTTGCTTATATCAATACTGCTTTGCCTCGGTTCTTGTTCGGTGTTGTTGAAGCTGTCCTGTGCATTCACGTTGTTTATCTCACATTCCTGCATTGTCAATCAAAGTTTCTGAGGAATATTATTACGACATCAAGTAAAAGATTTCTACAATCAATGTGATGCCCATTCTTCCGATCAGATTGATTGAAGAAATATCTAGCATTTATGTTGGAGATAGCATTTATCACAAGAGCAATTAATTATTTTCCTCAACAATCACGCGTCTGCTAACACCAATATTCTGCTGTGTATGCATTGATGTATATAAAATTGTATGTATGGGTGTGTACACGTGCGAATGTGCAGGTGTATTGTGCATGGCAAATATACATCCACACATTTGGATGTAAGTATTAGTAACAGAACTGAATACTTTCCCTTAAGCTCTCGAGTTCGTGCCAACTATATTTCGTAAGCAGAGCTTGTAAGTAAAATCCATATAATTACTTTACAAATATGTTCATATACGCGGGTATATTATATATATATATTTATGTATGTGTGTTCTGCATGTATGTATGTATGTGTTTATGTGCACATGTGTATACGTGTCACGTATCCCATATATATAAGTTTGTATATATGTACGCATGTATGTATGTATGTATATATATATATATATATATATACATATATATACAAATACATGTATATATATATGTAAATATATGTTTGTATGCATGTATATATATATATATATACATACATATATATATAAATACATATATATATATATATGTAAATGTATGTTTATATGTATGTATGTGTATGTATATATATATATCTTGACTATCTTACAATTATACACCTCTATAGGCTTGTTCACTTGTATATACATCTTGAGATACATTTACGTATTTTGTATTCTTACTTCTGTAACTTCTTTTGGACCAAAAGTCTTTAACAACAAACTCTACATACAACTCACAAAAACCCAACGAATAATATAATGCTATGGCATTCACTTTTCCCTCTGCTGAAGTCAGTAACACTTATTAGACACACTCAGCACAGCTTCATTAATCCGCCCCTAAAAGAAAATCTTACTTCATGGCCTTATGTGAAGACGGAACTTTACATATCCCCACCCCCACTGTATATTAAGTTACTTCACTATCTTGTCCCGGAGCTCAACGAGAAAAATGTAATTTGTATCGTATTGTACTGGGTCCTTAGTGCGTTTCATTGACCAGCTGTTCACCTGGTATTATAAAAACGCTTTGTAATTTACCATTTCAGCGTCTCTGTTTTCCTATTTTGCAACCAGGTTTCATAAGAAATATACCGACAATGAACAGACACAATAAAAGAGAGAGAGAGAGGGCAAGGAAAGAGAAAGAGAGGTAAAGTAATGTTTAAATATTTTACTTTATGTAAAACTGATTCTACTTAAGGCGAATAAAATGACGTTCTTATAAATTGATCGAGTCGACGATAATGAAAAACAATAACAAAGAATATATCGGAAAGCTGCTTGTGGAATTCTTGCTGAAATTGAAATTATTGATCACTAAAAGACATTATCTTAAGATAAAAGTCCCTTAGAAACAGCTATTATTCTGTCTGCAAAAACCCAACAACGTTCTCTTTTTCACTCGATTTCTTATCTACAAATGTTCTATGAAGGAAAAAATAAAACACATTCCATGAATTTCTACCAGATTCTAACCCTTTTAATATCTACTGAAATGTTTCACTTCATACAAATACTTTCCAATTAGTAAATCACATCTTATATCATGCTGACGATATTTAAAAGGAATGAAATCGTGTCATTCATGAATAGGAGCAACCAAAACCTGTTACAACTTCGTAATAAGTAAGTAAAATAATAAATACATATGTGAATGTTATGCATAATTTTCCACGTAATTCCTTAGTTTGAAATTCGAATTTCCACCCACGTCTCAAATGAAAAAGTGATTATCCCCCCCCCCACTATAATAACTGTAATTCCTATCAAAACCAAATATTATAACTATAAGATTCTGTTTAATACTTCTCAAACGACTACAACAGCAAAAACTAAAGCAATGCTAATTTTTGATAAATATCAACAGCTACAACTGCAAATCATTGCACCAACAGTACTGGTGTCAAAAATGACAATTACTATAAACTTTCTTTCACTCTCTGTTCCAAATTCTTGATACATAATGACAGCAACTACAATGACTATGGCAACACGACTTCTTCGTGAACTTTATTCATTAACAACTACAACGCCTTCGGTAGCAACATCATCGGCGTCGTCTACAACAACAACAAATGTAGTAGCAACAATGGCACTTGATGAACAACAGCAATTGCTTCAGTAACGCAGTAGCAATAACATGGGAATCAATCAATCACTAATTTGACTGCTTCGGCAACAACATTGTCAAACACAAAGCAGTAACAGTTACAAAAAAGGCAATAGTAATAACAAAAACAATAAATTTTACAGCATACTGACTTCTACCCAAAACAAGTAACCTGCCTCTCCATCTTTTCTGCTTCTGTTGTCTTGGCTAGTATTTCTACCACATCTGCTGCCACCGCTTCCAACGCTTCCACCACCACCACCAACAACAACAACAACTGTTACTGCTGAAATCCTCCCCATTAGTTATGTTCCAAATTGTTCACTTACATCTTTGCTGCAACTAACTGCAACAAGCGCTTGATGTATCTCACTCAATCCCCAAAACTTGCCGGTATTTATCTGGCAGCACTACTCTTTTGAGAGCTAGGAGCCAGTGTAGAAAGAATGCCTTCGTTTATGAAATGGCCATTAATTTTACTGCTTACCAAACAGATGTTCATCCGTTTAGTCACTTCCCACAAGAATGTCATCAAGTTTGCGGAGTTCTTATTTCCACTTCTAAATATTGATGGCTCTGCAAGAATCACCTTTATGGAATATGTGTCCACCTTTGCTGCCTGCTTTGCGTCATGTCCACATAACTCAGTATCTTCCAAATCTACCATCTTTCAATCCCCTTAGCTCCCTCTCCGACGCACATATGTACACCGTGGGCGAAAATTCTTCCGACTGGTTCTAACCAATAAATCTACTAGCCGTATGTCTCCTTACTGATACTCAATGGTTGTGCGTTATAACGAACTTCTATAGTCACTAAATTCTTTAATCTCTCACTTTCTTGGAGGATATGCACCGAGGCTCGCGTGTGTTTAATTCTAAAGAAGGGTAACCACTTTGAGTTAACATACTATTGCTCTCGCCATTAACACCTTTAAGTTGAAGGAGACATACATTAATAATAACGATTTCTAAAATCTTAAGCATCTGTCTACCCTCAGTGATGATTGGTCACTCTACTACCGAAGAGCCAGATCTAATGGCTAACCCTAACCCTGTTAAGTTATTGACTACCAAGTTCTCACTTTAGAAAATCTGGGTGGAAGAAATCTTGTTAACCTAGATGTGAGTTAAATTTTCGACCGTATCTGACATGCAAATTTCCTATAAAAATTTCCCGCTTAGGGATCATGCAAGTCACACTTCTTATATTAGATTTCTTTAGGATCAAACCATCATAGTTTATTCTGTTGGAACTCGTTCTCTTTCCCTCGCAATGGACTCTTGTTCTTCAGGATCCGATTTTCTTCTCCAATTTCTTACACGAATTCTTTCTTGAATAACCTCCCTGTAAACACATCCAACAACGCCCATTCTTTTGCAGATGACACAACCCTTCATACTTCACAAACTTTACACGACAAAGAATCACAAACGTGCAAGGTAGACACCATATGCAGAACATGTAACGATTTCATAAACCGAAATCTTGAGATCAACCTTCGATGGAACCATGCTAACCTTGATTCTTTTAACTTAAAAAAGTCCGAACGACTACCTATACAATAAAAACCCTGCCGTATATCACCCCCCTCTATTCATGGCTGGTACTCAGCTATAGCCTCTTACCGTTACTCCACCTGCCTGTCCTGACTATAATCGAGGATCATTCTTCGAGAAATAACATCCTTAGAGTAACTAGAACTTCATTTTAAAGACTAGGTCTTATTGTAAAATGCTTCAGGAATCAACTGCAACTGACACTCTGTATTGAATCCCACATTTAATTATCCTTTCAGCCAAACTTGTCGGCTTTGCGCAAACTATTATCCCCAATTCTTTATTCTCAGATTATCGGTCTTCTGGAATCTCCTTCCTGCAAGTGATAACTTTCGACATTTTAAAGGGAACATTAATGGCATCACGCCCACCGGCATCAGAGTGTCGGTAAAGGTCTTGGGAATGTCCCTTTTTACAGGATAGTATCAAAGGAACTTTGTTTAATGAAGATTGTTTGCTTGTATGAATTTGTAATGCTTCCACTTTTATGGCCCAGTCTCTCAAGAGAAACGGTGGTTAACGTGCACCGCTCTGTGTGGAAAATCTGCCTATTTGCTGTACAGTCATGATTATGTGGAACAAACATACATTCATTTAGCCTTCACATTCTTCTCTGTGTCGAACCCACTGGGCCTTGAGAGTTAAAGTGCTTGAAATGGGAGTGTGCTAAGGCCTGCCATACTGTTATGTTTCGCTGTCCGTAGTTACCAATGCAAGTAGATTTTGATATCTAACGGTATTAATTTCTTCAAATATTTCTTTTTCCTCTTAATATATACTGATCGATAAAATGAGCGCAAGACTTAGTATTGTTGCCGCTACAACAGTACATAATCCTTTGTATACGTAGTGTCCCAGTATGATTGTTGTCCCATGACTGCGACCAGCAAAATACTCTTTGTGTATATGTATTTTTAGGTGTATGTATGTGTATGTACATTTTTGCCCCTGTGTGTGTGTATGTCGCTGTGTGTGTGTGTGAGAGAGAGAGAGTGTGTGTGTGTATGTATGTGTGTGTGTGTGTCTGGATGCCAGTGTACATCGTGGTTGAATAAAGAGAATTGCCTCTGATTTGGTTCCGATGGCAGGTCATGCAATAAGCTTGCCCAAAACTTACATCTCAGACCATAAATATACTGGCCATAATTATTTTATTGTAACAATGTCCACAAATGATACTGGATATCTTAAAAGCATGAGCAAAACCATTAGCTATAACCCAATAATAAAAATGGAGAAAATCTTAGGCAAACTCTGCCACTATTAATTATATCATTGCAGAAAGGTTAAGAACACACTTTAATACGCTTTTACTGTTTTTGCTAGAATTTTCCTCTTTGTTTTTGAACGATTGTTCTACTTTTGTCTTTTATCTTAGGATTGTATAGCCAATACTGTGGTAAGTGTTTAATATTGGGAAAAGAAATAATGTATATAAGAGTGTATTTTTATGGTTTGTTTAAACTAGCTTAGTCATATTTTACTTTTGCAGAGTTACTCACAATTCTTAGATAAAATATTAAAGATTGGTAATATAACGAACTGGAGAAATGGAGAAAGGTCGAAGGGAAATTAGTAGAATAAAAATCATATATAAAGTGTAAAAATTGGCCATGTATATTTTCAATTAATTAAAAGAATATATACTTGATGAAGTGTCTGCATTGGTCAAATGTCTCTGATTGGATATTTAAATTGTCCACATATTTATTCAGGTCTAAAAGTATCTTTCTTTTTCAGTATTACATGTCTTGCAGCCAGAAAAAGCAAAGGAATGTCGGCGTTATTCAACCGACCAATATCTCCAGATTTAAAGCCATAGCTATGCTATATATATTCTAGATGGGCTGCACACATCGTGCGATTGCCATGTTATCGATTGCGCAAATTCTTTTACACCTAGTACAATGAAGGAATGTGCATACCAGAATCTACATTAAAGAAAACGATTGAATATACATGATATTAATATAAAAGACGCGGGACATTTTCTAAATACCTAATGCAAATAGAGACGAATGATATATGATGAAGACCAACACTTCAACAGATGTAACGAAAATCTCGCCGATAATTGTGAGCATAGAAATCAGCATGCGTAATACAGGGCTTCTTATCCTGCCAATCAAACATGACCCGGTCTGTGAACAGTGCTGTAGATCTTGCATTAGCCTGTGAAGTTGTATGAACGTCCACAGAATTTAAATCTGGTTGGCATAAATCTCCACCCCGAGAGACTGCCAAGATTAATGTTGAAGCCACCCGTCTGTATGTACGTCTTTCTCTTCGTCATTCTATCTGCCTATATCTGTACGTATCACTTTATATATATATATACATGCATATAATATATTCATATATGTGTGTGTTTGTGTGAGTATGCGTGTGTGTATGTGTGTGTGTGTGAGTGTTTCTGAATGTATGTGTACATAATTATATACGTATACATACATATGAAACGTTAAACCCTCCTTCTTTCCTTCTTTCCTGAGCGTCCAATAATACTATATCTGTTCCACGTCCTCGCGTTGTTGTGTTGTTTTGTGCTTTCTTGTTTGGATTAACTATATATATATATATATATTATATATATATATATAAACGTATATATATGTGTGTGTGTATAAATATATACAACTCATATATATATATATGCATATACTCATACATATACAGAAACTGAACACATGTATATATATATATATATATATATATATATATATATATATATATATTTATTGTATTTATAGATTTAATATCTGTCTAAACTCTAAAGTGATTAGACAGGAACAATGGACTTCAGAGATAAGTCATAAAGAAAATATGTAATATTTACCTGGCGGTGGATCTACATATTTCAGTAAATATTAGCTTCATTAGTGTCTGGTGAACAACAGTTTCTTGCTTAGCCTCATCGATATCACAAGGGGCTGAAGTGTAAATTGAAGAAAAACAAACATAAGAATTCACACATGCATAAACACATCTACACACACGCACATACGAGGTGGTATCAATGAGTTTCCGGACTACTTCTCTTGCGTGCCAATAGATAGCAACACACGGATGCATGCGCACGCAGTGAGAGCCAGCAGTGACCTCCATGAGGCAGTGTGCCGAGTGACATTGCTGTGTTTACTTCGCAAGTTGGGAAATTTGTGCTTTTGTGATCACGTGTATGTTGTAGTTTGCGTTTTTTTCTTGTCATGGAGAAGTTGGAACAAAAAGACAACGTGAAATTTTGCATTAAAATTTGGAGGTCTGCTACGGACACATTGAGCATACTTTGAAAAACATACTGTGAGGGAGGTAATGGGACCAACGCAATCTTTCGAGTGGTACGGGTGCTTTAAAACGCACCACAGAGTAGCAGCTCAGTCAAGAGTATGCTCATCATTATTTATCGGTATCTGTGGTATTATGCATCGAGAATTCTTCCCAAATGACCAAACCGCCAATTGACAGTTCTACGTTTTGAAGCGTTTGAGAGAGGACATTCGGCGAAAGCGACCGCATTTGCGGTAAGCAAAGAATTGGATTCTTCACGATGGCAATACACCCTGTCACCGAGCTCACCTCATTTGTAAGTTTTATGCCAGAAAAAGAGATGGTATCGCTTCAGCACCCAACCTATTTGCTAGATTTAGCACTTGCTGGCTTCTATCTCTCTCTCAACATGAAAAGGAAGCTCAAAAGTAACCGTTTTAACACTGTTGTCGAGATCCAGAGAGAATTGCAGAAAGATTTCGATTCACTTACGCAAAACAACTTCTAGGCCGGATTCCAAAAGCGGCAGGAGCGCTGGGGCCGGTGTATTGCTGCGCTAAGTGATTATTTCGAAGGAGATGACATTGAAACTAAGCTAAGTAAGTTATATATTTTAAACATAACTACCCTGTGAAGTTTTTGATACCAAATACATACATGCATGCATGCATGCATGCATACATACATACATACATACATACATACATACATACATACATACATACATACATACATACATAAATATATACCTTCGTCCATGTGACGGTTGGGTGATATGAGACAGAAATATCTATGCAGTATACAACGCTCAGTGTCAGGAAAGTTATCATGTCTAAGTATTGCTTGATGAGAGTATATAAGGTGACAAAAGTCCTGGCTAAATGCTTGCAGAACTCGTGTGCTTTGAAGTCGATGAGAAGTTTCTTGAGAGGATAGATGTAGGGAGATAGAGAGTAAAACTGTGGTGCAGACAGAAGTAATAAGACGACGGTATTATGTTTTTTAAGGATTTCGTGTTTTAATCATATCCAACCGTAATGTTTCTAGTTCACTTCTCCTGATAGTTTTAGAAACGGAAAATAAATTGTTCTTACAGTAGCTTTAACTCTTGGACACGAGGGTTACGTTTAAAGATTTCAACATCTCTTTATTGACGGAATCCTTAGGTTGCCTCGCAGAAGTTACGTTCTAAGCTCAAAGCTGTCTGAGATGCATTGTGGTCCCTAACTTAAACTAATGGGGGCGACTTGAACATCTGTGCAATTCCACTAAAATGCATGACTGTGCCATTGCTAAAATCAATATGTCAAGAACCATTTAAAAATCTTTTTACAGCTCCTTGTTCATTTTTATACAATAGGCGCAGGAGTGGCTGTGTGGTAAGTAGCTTGCTTACCAACCACATGGTTCCGGGTTCAGTCCCACTGCGTGGCACCTTGAGCAAGTGTCTTCTACTATAGCCTCGGGCCGACCAAATCCTTGTGAGTGGATTTGGTAGGCGGAAACTGAAAGAAGCCCGTCGTATATATGTATATATACGTGTGTGTTTGTGTGTCTGTGTTTGTCCCCCCAAAATTGCTTGACAATCGTGTGTTCACGTCCCTTTAACTTAGCGGTTCGGCAAAAGCGACCGGTAGAATAAGTACTGGGCTTACAAAGAATAAGTCCTGGGGTCGATTTGGTCGACTACAGGTGGTGCTCCAGCATGGCCGCAGTCAAATGACTGAAACTAGTAAGAGAGAAAAGAGTAAAGAGTAATGTTGTTCACGAATCTTTGAGAATATTTTGTGATAAAGATACCTGGGTGATTATATCAATATATACTTCTGATCAATGTAGGATAACACGTGAATCACCCGTATAATTCTTTAACGTTTTTTATATTTGTTAAAATGTAAAACGTTCATTAACACTCTGTCAATAAGTCATAATTATAAGGGCAAAGAAAACCGAGTAACATCTCTCACCGCAATTTATGAAAGTGCTTCTCATTGGACTATATTTTACTAGAAAGTTTATAGAGGATTAATGACTGGACACAAGGCGAACTGGCAGAAACGTTTGCACACCGGGCGAAATGCTTATCAGTATTTCGTCTGCCACTACATTCTGAGTTCAAATTCCGCCAAGGTCGACTTTGCCTTTCATCTTTTCGGGATCAATTAAATAAGTACCAGTTACGCACTGGGGTCGATATAATCGACTTAATCTGTTTGTCTGTCCTTGTTTGTCCTTGTCCTTGTGGGTAGTCTGTCCTTGTTTGTCCTACCCTTGTGGGTAGTAAAAAAGTAGAAATAGGTATTTCGCCTGCCGCTACGTTCTGAGTTCAAACTCCGCCGAGGTCGACTTTGCCTTTCATCCATTTGGGGTCGATTAAGTAATTACAAATTACGCACTGGGATCGATATAATCGATTTAATCCGTTTGCCTGTCCTTGTTTGTCCCCTCTGCGTGTAGCCCCTTGTGGGCAGTAAAGAAAAAAAAAATTTATTGCTACCTTCGTAAGTTGTTCGTAACAGAGAGGAACATTCGCAAGTTGGAGTCAATTCTGAGCTAATCGTGTCTACAACTAAAATTCGCACACACAAATTGCATCATAAATAATACAAAGATTTGAACCTTTCATCACAGAATTAGTTTGATAAAAGTTCAACATGTTGTTGTGCCTGCAATCAATACACAACAATGCCAGATGTAGATCTGTGCACTAAGGTACCTGTTGTATATATATAAATATAACCGGATATGTATTTTGCTATAGTACACTTAGCATGAAGGCAGAATATACAAGAGGGTCAATGGATGGTCACTCAAACAGCTAGAAATAGTGACTAAATTGTTCACAAACTATACCCTACATTCCTAAGATGGAGGAACAACAGTCTGAATAAAATGCAAGATGGTAGCGAGTGGCTTGTCATTGATAAGAGCAAAGTTTGATCAGAACGGATTTGAATCTGAACTACTACTGCTACTACTACTACTACTACTACTACTACTACTACTACTACTACTACTACTACTACTACTACTACTACTATACATCGTTTACTTTAAGGTAGCTACTATACACATGTATCGTAGGACAGTCAGCAAACATCAGAGGAAATACACTTACATGTACACAAACACGTATATAAATATGTATACGCGTGTGTATATATGTATGCATATATACACATATATGTAGTATATTATCGGCACCAATACTTCATACTTCATCTAAATATGCAACAGCAACAAAAAACACAATATTGGGTGTAGCATGCACAAGTCAAGATACTGGTTCCTCTATTAAGGTTTAACGGTTTTGCTTTGAACTAGTGTAATCTATACACATTATGCACACACACATACACACACACACACACACACACACACTCACACACACAAACACATACACACAAACATGCATGCATATATGTAGACACATACATAGCTTTCTGTGGGGCAGTATATATATATATATATATAGCTATAATGAATCTAGCAAAAGAACTGGAAAAAACATCCGAGCTATCACCCACCGCCATCCTCCACTATTACCCCACTACACATGCCATTAAAAAGCAATCAAATAAACAAATCACCAAAACAATTAAAACCATCCACTCTCGCCTCAACATTTCTGCTTAATGCCCAAGGCATCAGCCCTTCCACCAATACACAAAAATGGAAGATAAGATTCCTGGAGGACTGGGTCGAGGCCCATCCAAACCACATCCCTTTCTTCGTCCTCACTGAAACCCATCTTAGTGACCTCCACTTGGAAGCCGAGGTGAAAGTTAAAAATTTCAAAACCATTCGTGCTGATCGTGTTGGCAGAAGAAAGGGTGGGACTGCCATTTATGTCCATGATTCATTCTCAACAGAAGCCATGAACATATTTTCGAATGGATACTGCGAAGCAGTCGCTGTATTCAGTCAAACCAACAACTTAACAGTAGTTGGGCTCTACAGACCACCCCAAACGCCCCTACCATGCTTCAAGGAATGCCTCAACAGCATAAAGTGTTTCATTCAGCAGTGTCAACCTGACAACATTTTAATGATGGGAGATTTCAACCTTCCCGGGGTTGACTGGTCTACAAACAGTCTGCTGCCAGGTTCCTCTCTCTCAACCCCTGACAGGGAGGCAGTGGAATCGCTTCTTGACTTCATGGATGACTTCTTCTTGTCCCAACTGGTACTCGAACCAACGAGATGTCACAAAAACGTCTTAGACT
>NC_043004.1:98374922-98387422 GCF_006345805.1 Octopus sinensis | reverse complement strand
TGCAACTATTGGTAGTTAGATGCGTTCTTAGCAACAGTTTCGCTATATTTTCATGGTTCTTCTGTGGAAAGCTTCTGAAATGCTAAGTGCTTTATGGGCCTCACTAAGAGTACAACCTGCAAAAACTTCCGTCACTACCCTCCACTGTTTAACATCTTGCTCACCACCCATTCTTCCTGGTATTTGGTTATTTTCCTCTCTAAAACTTCCGATATTTTCTCTCCTCAGAGCATTCATGAATATATTAACTTGAATCAAAATTTCTGATCGTTGTTAAACACAGAGAATAAGTTGTTCAGCGTGTATATATATATAAGTTGTTCAGTATGTATATATATATATATATATATATATTATATATATATATATATATATATATATATATATATATATATATATATATATATATATATATATATACATACATACATACATACATACATACATATATATATATATATATATATATATATATATATATATATATATATATACATATATGTATGTATGTATATATACATACATGCATACACATATATATACTTATATTCTTTCGGTTAACATCCGTTTTCCCAGTTTGTAACGTTACCATAGATTGGACGAATACATATTACAAGGACATTGTTTCACAGGTGGATACCCTTCCAGTCACCAACTCTTAACTGTCTTTCAAGTAATGATTTATTCTTATTCTATGAGTTTTGAAAACAGAGAACAAGAAGGAATGTCAACAAACTATAGTAATAAGTACTCTAGTTTACCAAATTCTCAGGAAATGGATCACCCTCACTTGAAATTACGAAAAAATTAATTCTATTATAATTTTATTCCTAGATGCAAATGACAGTCGTTTTTAAGTATTTTCACAAAGGGTGAGCGTTGTTTCGTAAATGATATATTAAAACATAACATATTCATGTGTCATATACTAGAAAAGTATGCTCATAAATTTCATATTAATCCGTTTGATGTGAATCCTATTGATGCTTGTATGGAAATAAGTTTTATTATATAAAAATATAAAAGGTGTTTTACGATTAAAATTCGTTATAAATATCTGAATCTCTAATAGTAAAAAATATGTGTGTGTACAAACACACACACATACGCACATATATGTATGTACGTATATATACACACACATATTTATATATAGATACAAATATATATTTATATACATACATACACACACACACACACACACACATATATATATGTATATATATATATATACATACATATATATATATATACATACATATATATATATATATACATACATATATATATATATATATATAATATACAAAAAATGCATATATATATATATATGTACATAATATTTATATATAATTATATACATATACCTATACACATACACATACGCGCAGACACACATATATATTTAGATAAATAGATATATATATATATAGATAGATAGATAGATAGATAGATAGATAGATAGATAGACACACACATACATCTTGATCGATCGATAAATATATATTATATACATACATACACACACACAACACACACATATATACATATCTATATATGCATACATACATATAACTATATCCACACACATCTGTCTATCTATCTACCCTCCTCTCTCTCTGTTTATATATAAATATACAAAAAATGCATATATATATATATATGTACATAATATTTATATATAATTATATACATATACCTATACACATACACATACGCGCAGACACACATATATATTTAGATAAATAGATATATATATAGATAGATAGATAGATAGATAGATAGATAGATAGATAGATAGATAGACACACACATACATCTTGATCGATCGATAAATATATATATATATATGTATTTTTATTTACACACATACATATGTACTGACATATACATACATACATACATACATAAAAACATCAGACTTATAGATATGCATATATTTACACACACACACACACACATATATATATGTATATATATATATATAATATATATATATATATATATATATATATTATATATATATATATATATATATATATACATACATATATATATATGTATGTATGTATGTATGTTTATATATTCTTGAAGAGTCTGATTTCGTCTTCTTTGCTATATAAAAATGATAGGCTGATAAATGGATGCTGTTACATTTAAAAATATTTTTTGGAATCTGTTGGTGGTTATGTGGGTGCTTCTACATTAAAGATGACAGAATCCTTTTATCAGAAACAAAAAATATTATTAGTTAAAATTTCTATAAAAAATATATATGAACTTCAGTAGACAAAGCTAAGTACTATATATTTATATATTCGTTTAGATATTGTCCCTCTCATCTTTCTACCATAAAAATAGCTTGCCAATAATAGATCATTGCAGTTATCTTATAATAGTTAAAGAATAGTGATTAAGTAAAACAAAACAAGCTCATGAATTGTACATTACAAAAATAATTATTTGCTATTAATGATTGGCTGAGTAGATGAAATTTAAATATAGAATAATAATAAATTTGATAATTATAATGATTAAAAGGAATAAAAGAAACTGATGGAACATTTAGAAACATATTTTATGAAAATATTATCTAGTGATCAAAGGAAATTGATTTCTGTTTTAGATACTAGGTTAAATTATAAGGAGAGATATATTCGTAATTTTATTCATGGTTTTGTCAGATGACAAAGAGTAATGACCTTGTCTTTTTTCAAGTTGTCTGAGACTAGTGAGGGAAATATCGCAGCGCCACCCTCAGCTTGGGTGGACTCTTCAATTGCATTACTATGTGAAGGATAGGGCATGCAAGTTGTCCATGAACGCAGACGACCCTCCAATATACCATAAAGAAAACCCCGCTACTTTAGGGCTGGTACGGTTAGCCCCAGAGTCATTGCAGGCATTGTTAACTAAAGGCAAATAAAGGGAAGAGATACCACATAATATATCATCCAATGATTTAACAGTTCCCCTAAGATGTCTTTCTAGATTGATACTATTTATCAAACCTGAAAGGACGACAAAGTTGTCCTCCACGTGTTTTATAGACAGCCTCAGCAGAGAGATCTGGTCCATCTAATGGCATCCAAGGTGAGGTGATTGTGTTAATTCCGATGAAATATTACGATCCGAAGCGGTCAATTTAACTGAAATCCGTATAATTTTATTCAACCAAATTTCACTGACAAGAGTTTCGCTAACCTAAGGCTGTGTTACAAGAATTTTTCCAAAGTGCCCTACCCTAGATTTGAACACGATACCATGTAGTTTCAAATGTCTTATCCAAACCCCATCATGGAACCCTTCTGGATATATTACTGGCACACCATTTATTTTAATTACATTTTTTCTGATCAAGTTTTCTACTCGAAGCATCATCTTACGTTCGTTACAGCACCAAAATACATCTCATGAATGTTCATGTCTTTTTTCTAATTGTTGCTGATGCTGAGTGTAAATATTCAAGGTAATTTCATCATGTTGAACTGTTAATTCCTACACATTTGTCTCCCCTCTCCGTTTTTTTTTTCATTCTCTCTCCTTTTTTCCCTCTTATCTTTTCTGTTGAAGAGTGTAGGCTCGGAACGTAAAAGACTTTTCCATTATTCCCGAGCGTTAAACTAAAACACCTGATTGTTGTTCCTACACCTGTCTTCGTCTTTTGTTTTCTGCAAATTTGAACTATAAATTCTAGAGGTTATCTTAATCTTATAAAAGCTAGAATGATGAAAGACACCTATAAGGATACAAACTCAGAACGCCGGGGATTGAGATGACACCTTATAAGGCATTTTACCTTGATCTCAAACATTACTATTAAATAACAGGAAGCTTTACGAAAATAAACTAAAGACGAAGGCAGGTGGAGTACAAACAAACAATTGTATTAGTATGGCGCTCAGGAATAGAAATAAAACAAGTATTTTACGCTTCGAGCCTACGCTCTTCAACAGAAAAATACACAGAAAAGAAACACGGAGAGGAGCTAACGAATCAATTACTATTAAATACCCCATCCACAACAAAAAAAGTGTGCAAAACGACTTATAACACTGTATATAGTTGGTCATTCCAGGTATCAAACGTTTAAAGCTCATGCTAATCAACTACATAAAGCTCACTAGTTTCAGATGAAGTTTAGAGTGCATACATGCTTGTCTCTCCAAAATATCTAACGTGCTTACAATCACGACAAACGCATACACGCATTTGTATGAATGTATGAAATATGCTTGCATTTACATGTATGTATATATATATATGTGTGTATATATATATATATATATATATATATATATATATATATATATATACTTTATTTTAAGCAGCAGAAAATTCAACAAAATCTGTTACTCTGAGTTTCTCGTTGCCGTTCATCAGACAGTTTTTGCTAGAATGGAACTGATATATCAATTCAATCTATACTCTTACAAACGCTACACCTTTAAAAAGAAATGGACTTGTTTGATTGGCCCTTTAGAAAAAACGGTCAATCTTCGAGCGATAAACAAAAAGGTCAAAAATATATGTATATATATATAAAAAACTTATAAAAATTATAAAATCCGAGGAAAAAACCTATTGACGTTAATGAAGACAGTGCAAATTAATGCATAGAAATTAAACCTGTTATAAATACTGCAATACATATTTATATTAAAATCTACATATATATATCAACATACACAAAAGGATGCGCGTAAACGCCATACATACATATACAGACGTATATGTTTACTCCGGTATATATATATATATATATATACATGCACACACATGTATATATATATATATATATATATGTGTATGTACATGTATAGAAACATTAACATCTTCATGAATTCGCTTTCATATGTCCCTATTACCACAGGCTGGATAGATCTCATATCATTTTGCCACCGTTAGTTGCAGTCCTCCGGGTTGTCTCTCAGCAGAGTCCTTTCTTACCTAGCACACACAGCAATAAGAATAACCCGTCCAACTCTGTTCTATACGTTTTCCCTAATAGATTGGTTTCATGTTATCATATGACTATCCCTGAAGATTTAGTTTGCGTTTGTCTAGAAATTCTAGTACTCAGTATAAGTTCTGATACACGTGTAGCTAGCAGTATGGATTGCTGAGTCATATTTAATTTGTGACATGGTTTTATGGTTGAATGCTCTTTACTGGCCATATATAATGTTTTTTCATTCCACTGGCACTAGAAATATTCCCTGCGACTGGATTAAATCGTTCTCTCTGGAGTTACTCTTTTTACAGCTGTACTTCTGCGATCTATGTACATTTATTCATGTACGTAAATGCAAAACCAAAGTAAAACGTAAATAAATTTCATACGGTTACAATGATGTGTTCCCTACTTATTTGATAAACTGAACTAACGATTCATATAATTATAAGTAGGTACATATTTCCTAGATTCGCGTATCTTTGGAATAATTCTCCATCAGAATCACCAAGACACAATATGTAACAAAGGCTAAACTCATTCGATTTCATTTAAAGTTCATCCAACGTGTTTTCCAAATCGTTTTCTCAATTTCACTTACAAAACTTAAGTGGACAATGTTTTATTGTAAAAGAAAATACAAAATATGCGACGCAGTGCGTTTGAATCTAATTCCTCCCGATTTCTATGGAAACGTCCTAACCACTTAACTACACGAGCAAACGCACTTACATTATTGACATATACATGTAAATATAAGTTTCAGAAACATATATATACGTGTGTACGTGCCTACTTTTGTTACAAATAAGCAAACGTACAAGAGCACATAGACTCTCGCAAACGTGCATATACACACAAGTGTATATCTGCGTGCTTATATGTAAGTAGGTATATAATTCTTCATTCAGCTGTTACGAATTTAGAGGAAGCTATTCAGAAATTAACTCACACACACATATACACGTATACCTATACACATGAACAAAACTTTGCTTGAGTGGCTGCATTGTTCCATAAAAGGATGATGGACTAGTTAGCTAAATGATTGAATGGATAGATGAATGAATAGAAATGTACGTTTTTGTCTTCGTTTAAACCATTTTCCACATATGACTGAATTTCGGTTGCAACACAATGAGTATTTTCCATAAAAATGGTTTACTGTCCTGCATTTTTCTCATTCTTCTTCCTCTCCCAGGACCTGTGCCACTTGGAAAATAGACCGACGCTTTATCCAATAATTTAGGAAATACAATGCTTAGTTCGTTATCTAGAAAACTAATCAGCCATTTTGAAAGGCAGTTTATATAAAGTCAGCCATCTTATAAACTATTGTTCTTTATTTTTTCAACATTGCACTTACTTCCAACAACAGCAACAAGTCAATTTAACAAAGAGATCTTTATGTGGTCACTCAACCTGCTAGAAATGATAGTCTAATCTTTCTCCAATCTCACACTGTCGTCTTAAAATAGACATCTAGAGTGACCTTAAACGTGATAGCTAAAAGAACTGAAGAACAATGGATAATGTGGTTGTTGTATCACTGCATCTCAATAAAAGACTGAATAATCACGGAACTTCTTTGATCATAAGTCTATTTAAAAACGTTTGACCTGGGGCTAAATACAACAACAGTTGCAAAATGTGAGGAAAAACACAAACAAACAAAACATTTCTGTGAAATTATTATTACTATTGATATTGGCGAACTGGCAGAATCGTGTGAGCATCGAAAACATGTGCGGCATTTCTTCCGACTCATACATTTTGAGATCAAATTGCGCCGATGACTTCGTCTTCTTCCTTCCGTAAGTAAGTACCAGTTGAACACGAGGCAGGATGTAATTGTCGAGTCCACTTCCTTCAAAATTTCAAACGTTGTACCTATATCAGAAGGAATTAAAGGCAGCAAGCAGGTAGAATCGTTAGCACACCTGATAAGATGTTTACCAGTATTTCATCTTGCTCTTTTACATTCTGAGACTATATTCCACCGAGGTCGACTTTGCATTTTATCTTTACGGGTCGATAAAATAAATTCCAGCTAATGTAATCGACTTAATCCATTCCGTAAAATTGACCTTATGCCAAATTTGAAACCATTAGCCTGCTTTACGTTCTGAGCTCAAATTCTGCCGAGGTCGACTTTGCTTTTGGTCCTTTTGGGGTCGATGAAATAAGGTCGATAGTTTGACATTCATTATTATTATTTAATTTCTCTTCACTACTATTTCTTTAACCTATACAACGACTATACAACGATCGATATGGCCACTAGTTTTGTGGTTAAACCAAGACAGTGTTAATCCCTAGTATAATGTATATGAAGGCAGAGCAATATCTACATGTTAAATAAACATATATTTAGTGTCACTGTGAAATTAGACCCTTTGGTTTGTCATATTTTGACGACATATTGCAATTGGAATCGAACCCTTAAGCATATATATATATATATATATATATATATATATATATATATCAGGTCATCCCATAAGTTCTGTCCGATTTTACCATTTTAAAAATTAAATGAATTTTAATAGTATTTTAGAATGGAATTAGAAATTATTTTTATGCATTTGTGTACATTTAAACTAATTAAATATTATTTTACAGAATAATAGAATTTAAATTTCTTTGATTAAATCCCTTTCTAACATGAACGTATCCAAAGAGCATGTGCGGCACGTAATGCTTTATAAGTACAAAAAGGAAACTCTGCAGACAAAGTGACTCGAAACATTTGATCCGGTCAACGAAACAACCTGCTCATGAAATTAACGTGCAAGTGGCTGAGCACTCCACAGACACGCATACCTTTAACGTAGTTCCCAGGGAGATTCAGTGTGACACAGAATGTGACATGGCTGGTCCTTTGAAATCAGGTACTACTCATTTTTGCCAGCTGAATGGACTCGAGCAACGTGAAATAAAATGTCTTGCTCAAGGAAATAAAGCGCCGCTGGTAATCGAACTCACGACTGTGAGATCGTGAGCCGAATACCCTAACCACAAAACCACTCGCCTTCAAATAGAACGAATAGAAACACCATAGCTTTTCGCGACTGCCATGACGATAAGCAATACCTTGAATAACCCGATCATCATAATCCTCACACCATCACATAACCGCCAGCCCAACACTACTTTCACTATAACCAGCACAGATGCTACCACCTAAACTACCCAACTACTACTGTCGTTCAATACTATTTCTATAACTATCTTATCACCAACAACACCAAAACTATCATTATCACCATTACAACTAAGAGTAGTCTAACTACAGTTATCAATACTATCAACATTACCATCACCACCGTCTCTATAAATCCACCCCACCATCTCTATTGAATACATCAACATTTATTTAACACTGACTGTATTTAAACAGTAAACAGTATAAGAGTGTTATATTGGAGTAATACACAGCTTTTCATCGTTAAAAACTACTCGAAACCAATTTCAGAAACTTGCTTGGCTGAATTGAAAAGCTTTTAGCTACAACAACGTTTTATGTTGTCTTTACAACAGGAGGGGTAGTCACTATTTAGTTAGAGTGGGAATGGAATACATTACCTGTGGGGATCAGAGAATCTATGCAGGACACTCTTACTCTCACTCTCACCCGCACGCACTTTCTCTATACCTCTCTCATTCTCCAATTTCATTTATTATCTCAAAGTCTGTTTCAGTAATTACCTTTCTGTTTGTCTGTCCCTCTTTCTTATCTGTCTCCGTTTGTTCCGTTACTCTGTTGCTCAATAATTTCCCTTTGTCTTTTTAATATCACTTCCTCTCTCGGTATAGATTAATATCTCATTGTGTTTATAGGTATATACATATACTGACACTTTATATATAATAGAGATGAGATTAACTGCATAGCATTGAATAGCAAGCAAGCAGTGTTTAATGCAATATTGTCTGTCAACAGTTAAAATCTCGTACGGCTACAGGCTACTTCGTGAAATATTTTCAATCTTTTACATTTTGTTTCCCTTTTTTTACGCAAGATGTTGGTATCACATAGAACTCGACAACGATAGGAAACTCAAAACAGGTGGCAGACCGAGCGTTTTATGCAAAAATCGCATAATTTAATGATACAGTTTAAGGTAGCGAGCTGGATGAATCGGTAACGCATGGGACAAGACGCTTAGCGGGGTTTCGTATTTTTGTCTTTCGTTCTTTCGTAGTCGATAAATTAAGTATTTGTCGAGCACTGGGGTGGATGTAACCGACATAAACCTCACACGAAATTGATGACCTTGTGGCAAAGTTTGTAACGGGCTTCATGAAACAGTTTGTAAACATATGAAATCTTAATTTCTCATGGTATGAATATATTTATCTATGAATCTTACATTTTTCATATTTTATTCGTTTCAGTCAATGGACTCCGGCCATGATAGAGCACCGCTATGAGAGGTTTAGTCAAATGGATGACCCTTATTCCCGGTACTTATTTTAAAATCTTGTTACCTATTCGAAGCTCTCTTTGTCGAACCACTAAATTACATGAAAAGCAAGCAAACTACTATCAACAGTCAGACCAAGAGATGAAAGGGGATAAACAAAGACACAAATATATGTATATGTATTTATATATAGACATGCACTCATGCATATGTATATATATGTATATGTATGTATATATATATATATATATATATATATATATATAAAGATAAATTAAATATAGAGATATACTATTGACAATCCAATAATTTATTTATATTACAATATTACATTATAATATGAATATAATAAAACATAACATAATATTATATAACAAATTATTATAAAACCATAAAAAGCCAACAAATTGTTCCGACCTATACATACATACATACATATATATATATATATATCTATATATATATATATATATTATATATATATATATATATATATATATATATAATCGCAGTTCCCTTATATATAAAGTCACTTCAGGGTCATGGTTTAGAAAATGACGAAATTTCGTGTGAAAGGCCGGGTGGATTGTAAAAATAAATTGAAATGTCTATGTATTATGAGCGTGAGCGTTAACTGTTCAATCATGCAGGAATTACAAAAAAACCCAACAAAAACAACAAAAACACTTTAACAGACGATACAGTCAAGTAAACGCAACCCACAACCATTGAAATTCACTTCATTATATCTCAATGACATACCAATTGAAACCCTTTCAATTGAAACACGTGTCTCATCATTATATGTTATAATTTTCCAAAATTCAGCACACAATGCCGAGCTGATTCTTCGAGAATGCTAAGATCATATTCGTAAAATACATATATAGGGTAGCGAATATTCTTAGAAATATCACCACCACTGGATTCCGGTGAATTTTCCGAAATTCCCCACTCCACCCCTCGTAAAACCCTTTCCCTCCACCCCCAAAAAGTTTTGTACATTCGGAATCTTCATGATATAACACATATTTGTAGAAAATGTCATTAGAAAATTTTCATTTTTCTGAAAGTTATGATCATCCAAATTCGGTGGAGAGGGGTGCAGAAATCTGTAGTTATGCCAGAATATTTTCTTCAGTCAATTCTGGCTATTTGACCAGCAAAATTTAGTACAATAACATTCTTGAAATTTATTTGTATTAAAGATCATATGTTATCATTAGCCGATAGAAGATGGCTTATTTGCAAGGTTTAAGAAAATTCTGAAGTGGTGGATTATATCATATAACATCTTATTTCCTGCATGCGTTAGTAGTATTTTTGCTGTTCTATATGTACCATATTCTGCCACTGAAGCAACTGTTTTTCAATGTAACAGAAATGATATACAATGCGTTTTGTTTTGTGGGATTCCGCATTAGAAGATAAGCTGGATATTTATTTACTAGAACTAATTACTAAGTTTTACAATCTAACTAGCGGCAGGTTACACTGTAATTTCTCGTTTGAGTTATAAAAGTAATTATTTACCAGTACTTACAATCATATTCATAAGTGAGATTCATACATCACTGTATATATGTATTGATATATTGTCATTTTGTTTATGGTATAACTCTAGATTTTGGGAATAAGAAATATTGCACTTCTAGTTAACAGTATATAAGTGTAACTTAACTTTAAGTTTAGTTGCTAATAATTATTGCTAAATTTTTTATTAATTTCCGACATACAAACCATAACAACTAACTACAAAACTACATACATCCTAGGTACTTACCTGTCTACCTACGCATATACATGCACAGCTACATATTAAATTATCTGTCCTTCTGGCAGATCCTCCATGGCTTCCAATGCAGATCGATCAACTGTTTGATCAGATGAACTACTACAACACGGGATGATAATGAGTAAACAGCAACGTTTTCTCTATGCATATTTACATTGAATGTCGTTCTGAAGCAGAATCTGTGTGAAAAATATAAGTCCGTTGAAATAAGGGAATAGATAGAAATAAGCTTGAGAAAGAGAAAGGCACAAAGGAGAATCGATTACAGTACTAATATTTTATCGATTGATCTACAAATGATGTAAAGCAACTTGATTACGACAAGAACTGATCCCAGATTACAGAGGATCGACCGAATAAATGCCACAAGGTATTCTATTTGATATTTTAAAGCTCCTCTCAATCCGCTACCATCCTTGCGTGTATCTGCGTGCACTTATGTATATGTACTTACACTTATACATAGATGTGTACATAAATATTTGAGTAGTTGAATGAATTATCTTATTATGGATAATTCGGTTAACCGATACCTGGGTAGCAAATTCACGTCAGAAAAACACGGTTGAAGCTACGTGCCTAGGGCAGAGATCACGTGCTTTCGTGTGGACATTTGTGTGTTTTTTTAAATACAAATAAATGAAAGAATGGAGTTGAACGACGAATTAACAAAATTCCTTTATTTTCGACATATGTTTCGAAGGGTGCATATTCCTAATTTCGAAGGAATAAGGGGTGCATTATGCCGCCTTCTCATCAGGAAAAACAAGGAACTTATGTCAGCATCAAGATGCACAAAAAACTTTTAGATGACTGCCTACACGGAGCCCATAGCGATAATCTAGATGTGTACATATGTATGACAAACTAGAAGACTGGGTTTAGAATGATGAGTATAACGTCCTAATCTGGGTTCAAATCTCGCTGAATAAAAATTTGCTTTTCATCATTTGGCGATTCATAAATACACCACTCTTTCAATTATCGGTACTCAACTCTGACAGCTTATTGATGGGGCCGTAAAACTGCATTATGTATGTGCGTGTGAGGACATACATAAACACAGACTCACACTCGTATGCATATACATACACACACACATGTTAACTCCCGAGGATAATGTCGGCTCAGCGGTTCAGTTTCTGAAAGGAGGCGTGAGTTGAGTCTATGAGCAACGCACTTCGTTTTCAATGAGCTGCGGCCAAGTGTTGGAGCAGACATCTCTACCTCCCGCTGTTTCATAGTAAGGGGATTTAGAGGATTTTCTGTGTGCGTGTAACAATATAGTTACCTAAAACTATTACCAGAGGCATGGTATATATTA
>NC_043004.1:98369922-98372422 GCF_006345805.1 Octopus sinensis | reverse complement strand
TGACAAAACCTCGCTTGCTTGAAAATCTAACCTTGCTCTTTATTTTTCAGGTAAAGAGCGAACTGATTCGACAACAGGAAGTCATGGAACAGCCAAATCGTTCCACCATTGTTGTTTGGTGTGTGATGGGCACACTGGTAACAAAATTGCTAAGTTGACAAAAACTTGTAGAAGCAATAGTTTATCGTGTGTATAAACAATATAAAGAAGAGTGCAAGATTTAAAATCGAACATTGTCAATTTAATTTTAAAAATTTCATATGTGGCTGAAGAGTGCACTACATTTTAAAACTGATGTAATACTTACATTGTTTAATTAAATGAAGTAGCATGAAACGATTGTACTACACTACCTTTGGATATCCTTGTTGCTTATTTGGATATATATATATATATATATATATATATATATATATATATATATATATATATATATATATATATATACATACATACATACATACATACATACATACATACACATGTATGTATACAGTTCTGTGTAAATATAAAGATAATGGGTGATAGAGTGAGAAAGATATGTATATATATATATATATATATATATATTATATATATTGTGTGTGTGTGTGTGTGTGTGTGTGTATGTGTGTGTATGTGTGTGTACGCACACTTACAGACCTGTAAATAGTCCTTCCCCACATCATACATACAAACCCCTATCAATCCATCTTGCCCTCTTCTTTACAGGACACAAAGCTCGAAGTGATTCCAAGCGCAATCCAAAGTTTCATGCTGGTCTCAAGCACTGGATTGAAGCCAACCCATCAACATCCCTCACAACTCTTACAAAGAAGCGCAGTGTGTCCCTTTCCACGGTGCGCAGAGATGTGAGCAGGAACTTTGGGATTACTAGCTATGTTCGACGACGCCGTCACCTCCTAACAGCCATGACAGGCAATCAGAGACGAGAGATGCGCAAAGCTTTCGTCACCGATCAAACATCAAATTGCAAGAAAATCTCTCTTGTGATTGTGGTCGAAAAGATGTTCAATGTGAACAGGGAGGGGAATCGTAGAAATTCTCAAGTGATTACATACAAACCCTTCTGACGTCCCACTTGTGCTTCTGGCTAAACATTCTACCTCTGTGATGGTATTTGGAACTGTGGCGAGTGATGAAAGTGTCATGGATTCATAGTTTATGAAGTCTGGCTTGAAGTTCGACGCAAAAGAGTATCTAAACATATGGAAGAACTCTCTTTTTCACTTGGACAGAAGTTCGGGCTTGACAATGTGGTGCTTATCCAGGATTCTGCACCCTTGTCGTGGTAAATAGTAATATATTTTTTATTGATGAGTTAAATTAAAGGAATATGCTAGACATAATATTTATTATCTGTAACGAAAAAAAACTTATCCATTAGCACATATATCAAGAGCCTATAAGATATTTCAAAGTGTAATGGAAGGGATGTAATCAAGATGAACTTAATAATTTCACTAGATGTATGGAATTTATGCAATCCTATATAGGAAAGTTTTAAAATATTTTAATTTCAATTTATTCAATTCATTTATAATATAAAATTTCTGAATAATCTATGCAGGATAAATAAAAGCTAGTATGGTATATTATTTCCTTATTTGGTTACAAATCATTAAGATTTGAAAATTTAGGTATAGTCAGAATTCTATTATTTAAAATACTTAAAAGTACGGGTAGCACAATGTATGCAGGATCCTCCTAGATCAAAACAGCTATTCAATAAGTTTATATTATTCCTATATAGACCTCTCTGTCTATATATCTACCCTCTTTATAATGTTGGCAAATGGAATAAGTATAAAAATCGAACATTGTCAATTTAATTTAAAAAATTTCATATGTGGCTGAAGAGTGCTCTACATTTTAAAACTGAGGTAATACTTACATTGTTTAATTAAATGAAGTAGCATGAAACGATTGTACTACACTACCTTTGGATATCCTTCTTGCTTATATATATATATATATATATATATATATTATATAATATATATATTATATATATATATATATACATATATATATATATACAGCCGGGGGATACAAGCAGTATAGACCTCATATACAAAAGGTATGTGTGCTTTGCCAGTTCGTGAGCAGGCTGCGATTTACAGGCTTAAGAAAATTTATATTCAGTTCGCTTGGTGTTAAAACACCTAGAAGACATACACATACAGGCATTTGCACGCTAAATATACTACAAGGGGTGACTGAATTTAAAAGTTCAACTTGACAAAACGCCCAAGTATGCGACCAAAAAACACTTGTCATTTATGCAGAACTACGACTTGTCGAATTAGGAAATTGTCCTAAACGTGCAGTGCCTGTTACATTAGGGTAAACTGGATTGTTCGAGAGAAAGTTTATTGATGATGGGCAGAATTCTAATAACGTATCGATTGTAGGTGATGGTCATTTTGTCACCTACCTAGTATCTTAATAATTCAACCAAGTGTGATCTCTTTTGCAGAAAGATGATTGCACATTTTGA
>NC_043004.1:98362422-98364922 GCF_006345805.1 Octopus sinensis | reverse complement strand
ATGTGAGTTAATATGAGTTTCAATGTGTGAATTGTCGAAGTGAATACATGATATATCTAGTATTGCCCATACTTTTAGATTCTGATAGTGGAAAATTTATAAGCTAGGTAAAGTGAGGAGATGGTTGGGCCATGGCACGTCATATATATATATATATATATATATATATATATATATATATATATATATATATATATATATATATATATATATATATATATATATATATATATATATATATCTATATATATCTATCTATCTATCTATCTATCTATCTATCTATCTATATATAATATATATATATATATATATATGACCGCGTGTGTACCGTTGGCGTTTTTTTTTCCCTCTGTCTTCCCTTCTCTGGATCTTTCCTTCTCCTATGTTTCCGACGAAGAGCTCCGCTCGAAGCGTTAAACCCTCCTTCTTTCCTTCTTTCCTGAGCGTCCAATAATACTATATTTGTTCCACGTCTTCGCGTTGTTGTGTTTTTTTGTGCTTTCTTGTTTGGATTAGCTTTATATATATATATATAGGTGCGGCTGTGTGATAAGGAGCTTGCTTCCCATCCACTTGGTTCCCAATTCAGTCACACTGCGTGGCACCTTCGGCAAGTGTCTTTTACTATGTAGCTTCGGGCCAGCCAAATCTTGTGAGTGGATTTGGCAGATGGAATTTGAAAGAAGCTCGTCGTATATATATATATGTAAGGAAGAATGTAACAATCGAGAAGGTGAATAATAGTGACCCTTTTCTGTGCACAGTCCGTGACAGATCATGTCCGTCTTTTGCTAGCCTCAAATCTCAGCTGTGAACGCATGGAAAACGAACCTCCACCTATATGCCTGTGCACACATTTGAATGTAGAGTATGCCAGAAATGTTTGCAAATCCAATGGAGGCCTCAAAAGACATTTTAAGAGCAGAAGTTATCTGCATCTCTTGGTGGTCCAAATCGGTGGTGCAATCTATGTGGGTGTCTTTTCAGCACATTGTCTGGTTGAAAAAGCCACATCAGATGCCATGATGGTGCTAAAGCGTAGGCACAGGAGGTGGTCAAACTCTACATAAGAAGTAGATAATCACATATATATACGGTTATGTGTATGTAATAATACTTGTGTGTATATTTTTACATGCATTGCGCTAACGATGGAAAAAAAACTCTAAGATTTTAATATTGAAATTAGTTACTTCGCAATTAATGTAGAGTCTTTTTTAAATATTTTTTCACTTGCCCACTTTCAACCGCATGAATTTATGGAGTTTTTCTCGCTAATTTCGTAAGTTGTTGACATTTATTCACTATGGAGGAGTATATATATTATATATATATATATATATATATATATAATATATATATAGGCCAGAGGTATCACAGCGTCGGCTACGTTATATCTTTGCAGTTTTTCTTCTATCTCTCTACATACAGATTTCAAATCTTACCGCCAACTTTATTTTCATTATTTTGGGCTCTATAAAATAAAGTACAGTACCAATGTACAGCTGTTGAGTAACAGACAAATAGCCGACAACCAAAATTGCTGATCTTGTTCCTATGTCACCAACATTATTAATTCTCTTTCACTGACTCTATTCGTACATGCTTGCATGCATCCATCTGCTTGGAGTTCTAGGAAACTTCAACATCAATGGAGATGTGAACTGCCGCTACGTCTCTCACAACGCCGGTGGCCTTGGTCTCAAAACTGCATTGATGTTATATAAGCACGCTTTGTGATACTGAAACTACATTAGGTGCAGAGGAAAGTGACCAGTAACTCTCTTGCCGAAGTTTGTAACCATGAAATCAACTTCATAATTAGAATAGCAAATGAACTTGAGGAGAAGTATGAAATAAGAGGATTGGTAAAATCTATTTATGAGAACAAAATCTTTCAACAATGGACTATTTACCTGAGAAGATAGTATACAGGTACTTGAGACGAATACCATAAACTACAGAAGGAACTAAATATGGTTTGTACCAACAAGTTTATGAAATCCCACTTCGAAGCCTACTCCTATGCAATTGAAGAACAAGAGATACCCACCAAGTGGGGGAAGCACTCCGTCGGTTACGACGATAAGGGTTCCGGTTGATCCGACCAACGGAACAGTCTGCTCGTGAAATTAACGTGTAAGTGGCTGAGCACTCCACAGACACGTGTACCCTTAACGTAGTTCTCGGGGATATTCAGCGTGACACAGAGAGTGACAAGGCCGGCCCTTTGAAATACAGGTACAACAGAAACCGGAAGAAAGAGTGAGAGAAAGTTGTGGTGAAAGAGTACAGCAGGGATCACCACCATCCCCTGCCGGAGCCTCGTGGAGCTTTAGGTGTTTTCGCTCAATAAACACTCACAACGCCCGGTCTGGGAATCGAAACCGCGAGTCCGCTGCCCTAACCACTGGGCCATTGCGCCTCCACTAAGTATCAACAGCATAAAATGGTAGAAAATATATTCTGAGGCGGCAACGATTCGGCCAGCTCACCGCCT
>NC_043004.1:98317422-98357422 GCF_006345805.1 Octopus sinensis | reverse complement strand
GTATATATATGTAGGGATATGAATATGTATGCACTCATATTTATATTTATATGTAAATTATTTTAGGGTTTGTACTCATACTTGCATTAGAATCTCCGAAGAGGCCGTAAGATATTCTTGTTAATGTCTCATTTATCCCTGCATTATATGGCTAATAGGTTAAATGAGACATACCTATCTTCATGGCTGAAACAGCTGTCAATTATAATGTATATGTATTTTTATATCTTGTTATATTTATTTAGTTATATCTCACCATATTGATTGTAATTATTGTACTGTATTAATGTCTAATCTCATTGCTATTGCGTAGTGTTTTAATAAAGTATATGATTCGGTATTATCTGATAGTTGATGATTGATTTAGATATATTTCTCCATTTTCTCATTTTGTATATATATATATATATATATATATATAATATATATATATTATATATATATATATATATATATATATAAATTTGCACATATACGTATATATCCACATATATATTTATACATATACATAGACATACACACATACGCATATTTATATATATATATGTGTATATATATGTACATACATATATAGACATAGCTGGACTCACAGGAGAAAGGAGGAAATTGCCCCGCCTCGTTAGTAAATATTGGGGCCCCTTCCCCTTCTCAGCAAGTTTGCATGTAGAGAGCCTCCTGTATCTACTTGATAAAAAATCTCTCTTAAAAGATTTTTTAAATATTTTCTGTTCACCTTAGCCACACCAATTACTCAGCCTTAATGTAACAACTACGCAACTGTCCAGAAACAGGCGTAAATCCATGATGTAGGAAGAGTAAGTACGGGAAACAAAAGTAACAGAAACGAATGTTTTCTGAAAACTATTCTATACTTCTATACATCTATACATATAAATGCATAAAGATAGATAGATAGATATGTTTCTTTATTAGCCACACAGGGCTGCACATAGACAGGACAAAATTGGGGGTAAAAGAAGGGGGTTTGGTTTTCGATCAAAAGGGATCGTAAATGGAAAGAAAGCGGACAAAAAAAAGGAGTGATAAAATAAAATAAAATAAAGGGGGAAGTGAGGAAAAAAAAGGGGAGGTGAGGGAAAAAAGGGAAAGGAAAAAATTGATCAATAGAGATCGTCATCACAGAAATGTCAATATGAAGTGTAAAGGGGAGGACAGGTGAGGTTTACCCGTGGAAAGAAAAGCCTACGGAAAAGACCACGGTAACCTTGGTCAAGGAAGTCACATGTTATATTTCTTTTATTTGCAAATAAGCAACTCTGTATTAATTTAGATAGATAGATTGATAGATATATAGATAGGTTGGTAGGTAGGTAGATAGGTAGATAGGAAGGTAGGCAGATAGGTATGTATGAATGTATGTATGTAGGTAGGTATGTATGTATGTAGGTAGGTATGGAGAAGTTGTTTCACCTTACGACTCAACAATTTCATGTTGTTGCATTTCATATTAAAACACACACACACACGTGCACCTACTAACACAAACAGAAATGCATTCACATATATTGCCCTCCTAAAGTTCATTATTCTGTTGAGCATGGAGGTGTTTTGGTATATTGATCATACTTAGGGGAAAAAAGGTGAAACTATTTCGCTTTCAGAATTTTAATTTTCAATTTACTGCTTTAATCCTAAAAGTATATTTTTTCGTGTAAAATTACTGCAAAGATAAAAACACTTTTCCTTTCTTTCAACTTAGGAAAACTGACTTGTTCAAATTTATGTTTTTCATTAAACCTAATATTTTGCTATAATTTTTTATTCCTATATTGTTTTTGTCATCGTCAACTTATCAATTTGTTGTTACTTTTTCGGAACCACCGGAACGCGAAGCGCTTCTCACGAACATGTGTTTATGAGATGGTGTTGATCTATAAACAATATTGAAAAAGAAGAATGAACATGCAATGCGCATGTGCACACGGAATTCTTAAAACGGAAGAGGAAAATAAAAACGAAATGCGCATGTCAAAATAAAACGGGTGAAAAGAGTAAAAACGCAATGTTAAACAAGTTATATGAAGTCTGCATGCCACATCTGACACAGCTATCACGCGGCTTTGCTACAATTTTTTTGTTATTTTCGTGTTATCATCGCCAAAAACATTTCCCTGATGATAGTGATTTACTGCCTGTCACTGTTCCCGCTACTATTCTTCAATTTTATTTTCAATGCTTGTAAGGCCACCAATTTTCTGCTATCTCTGTTGAACATTTATTGTTATTTTAGGGGAGGTCTACCACTATAAGTTCCTGGTCGTAAATAGCTGGACTTAAAAAAACAAATCGGAAAAATTTCGAAACGTAAAAATAAACTCAAGGACTTCACTAACAACAGCACATCTTAATTGTAATTTAAAATAGTCTCTTCCTTTTTAAAATGGTTTCAACCGTTACATTTGTAGACACCATTTTTATGAACAACAAAGTAGAGTTGTAATTGTTACACATTTACTTGAAGTTGAAAGGGATCCATGGAAAATACAATTTCGTTTACGAACCTATCTGGAGCGTTTATAGCGCATTTTTTCTAGGGCCCCATGAAAGAAAAAGCATAATTTTGAAGAAATGTAATTTAATGGAAACGAAATCCTTAATCAGTAATTCTCGAATTGCTATCCTCTTTTCTATTAACATTTTATTTACTTTAGCTGCAGGTCTTCTTATCTGCCCCAGACGTAAGAATAACAGAAGTATGTGTAAAGAATCTGGTTTTGCATGCCTGTAGCTAGATTAAACGAAGTGAGTTTAGTAGCCTGTTTTCAGTTTTTGCTTTGTTTTGAGGCTATTTTCTCTTAGCTTTATTCAGATTATATTTTCACAGAGAATATCCTGTATATCACGAAATATTCAGCTATCTCAAAAAAAAATTTCCAAAGAAAAAGGCGAAATATGCTACTGTGTTGGCAAAAATACAACACTGCATATAGCCACATGTACGTGGGTGTGCATGCGCGCATAAATATGTATGTACATACGCGCTTACGCGAATTCTATGAGCGTTTTTACTGTTTTACCTTCTCCCCTTTGGGTTTCTTCCCTTTATTTAACGGTCATTCTAATAGCTCTTTTCTTTGTCTTAATAACGGTCATCTACATAGTAATTTCCCTTTGTTTAACGGTCACCTTCATAGCATTTTTTTTATTGTCTTAATAACTGACGAGATTCCGGAGCAGATTTCCGCCCCGACATGCGAAACTCGGAGTATTATAACGGCAACCGAATAATCATCACATATTGTATTACAGATCAATTCCTCTATTTACATAATATCGTGATCTCATTCATTCTGTTTTTGTCATACAATTACTATGAATATATATATATATATATAACAATTGCAGCGTGGAAGGTGTTTGTAAGCCATTTAAGAAACACTCAAAAGCCGTTCGATTCACTTCAACATTTAAGTTAGGCATGTATGCAGGCATGTATATATATATATTATATATATATATATATATATATATATATATACATATATATGTCAGTGAACAGGTCGCGGATTTTAGCGACGAAAATATTTTGACAAATTAAACTTAAATGTTGAAGTGAATCGAAAGGCTTTTGTGTGTTTCTTAAATGGCTTACAAACACCTTCCACGCTGCAATTGTTTTCGTTTCAGCACACATCTCAGATCAAATTACTTACTATGCGAGTACATCTCCGTAATATATATATATATATATATTATATATAAATATATATATATATATAATATATATATTATATATATATATATATATAGATATATATATATATATAGATATATATATATATATATATAGATATATATATATATATATATATATTTATATAAATGTATATATAAATATATATATATGTATATATGTATATATATATATATAAATATATATATATATATACACACATGTACACACAGACATATATATATATATATGTATATATGTATATATATAAATATATATATATATACACACATGTACAGACAGACATATATATATATATATACATACACACAACCACACATATATACATACATATATCACAGTATGTGTACATTATTTCGTAATGTTTCAGCTAATGATAAGCGATATTTAACAAATGGATATATGGGATTGTGAAATAATTTTATTATATCTGCTTATCACGAAGAAAATCGAAGGCATAATCGAAATGAAACAATGTTAGGAATGATTTCTAAAGTTATGCGATAATAAAAAGAAAATAGAATTTTTATAAAGGTGTAATTTCCATGGGTCTCACTAGATTCTTATGAATTTGGTTCCATTAATTCTTCACAGCATGAATGGAAGACAGCTTTTAATATCGCTTCACTGTCTAGACGGACAAAAGTGAGTCTTCTGAAAAGAGTGAAATAACAGGAAATGTACTGGATGATGTCTTAAAGCATAGTTAATCTGCTAGCATCTCACCTGCTGTAAATTAGCAGCTGCTGAAATATGTGATTGATGATACTCCTCAAAATTCTTTCAGTTGAATGTCATTGGAGATGGGTATAGATGATTTGAAATCTTTAAAAACGAAAACTTCTGTTCTGACCATGATGAAATACCCAAGGGAAAAGTAAAATGATAGATTTGCTGACTTCTGCGAAATGATGATTGAATTGGGTACTATTTTTGAAGAAAATATGTTTTGCCTTATCATAGAGTCAGCTGATGAAGCATCAAATCCAATGTATTTATAAACACTTATTCATGTTTAATATATATCCGAAATTGTATTATCATTAGGTTGTCGAGAAAATTCTTGCGGAATTTTCAACTTTGGTTTTAAATCATGTATTTTCAAATTAATTTTCGTTAAATTACTTTGACTTTATATATCATTTCAAAGCCCGCTTTTTACCCTATCTAACCGTGTTAGTCTTTTTTGTTTTTTGAATAATTAGGCCATTTTGTCCGGAACGTTGAATACAACATGAACAAAAAACAAATTTGCACAATTTTCTTATTCCAGTTGAAGCTCGTGCGAAAAGCTACTGAAACAGCCCCTCGATATCAACGATGCATTTGGCCCAGGAACCACTAATAAACGTACAGCACAATGGTGGTTCAAGAAATTTCGTAGCGGGGAGAGAGTCTTGAAGATGATTAGCGGATGTTAACAACGATCAACTAAAAGCCTTAGTCGAAGCCAATCCACGCACAGCCGTTCGAGAGCTTGCTTCTGAATTAGACGTAATGTGTACGACAGTTTCCAACCACTTGAAAGAGAGTGGAAGAATAAAAAATACTTGAGAAATAGGTGCCGAACGAATTGGACGAGAACCAAAAGACAAAAAAAAAAACAAAAAAACGCCGTTTTGAAGTGTCGTCTTCCCTTCTTTTAAGCAACAAGAACGACCCGTTTCTCGACCGGATTGTGACTTGCGATGAAAATTTGATTCATTTACGACAACCGGCGACGCTCAGCTCAGTGGTTGGACGCCGACAAAGCTCCACGACACTTTCCGAAGGCAAAGTTGCACCAAAAGAAGGTCATGGTGACTGTTTAGTAGTCTGCGGCCGGTCTCATCCATCACAGATTTTTGGATCCAGACGAAACCATTACGGCGGAAAAGTTCTGTCAGCAAATGGATGAAATGCGTAAGAAACTCTGACAACAACAGCCAGCATTGGTCAATAGAAAAGGACCTTTTCTTCTCCACGACAACGCTCAGTCGCACGTCGCACAGCTGACCCTGCAGAAGTTGAACGAATTGGGCTCCGAAACTCTGCCTCATCCGCCATACTCAGCAGACCTCTCGCCTTCTGAATACTACATTTTCAAGCATCTCGACAACTTCCTGTGTGAGAAATCCTACTAGTATAAATGACCTTGCTTCGCGTTGGCAAAAGTGTGTTGATTCTGATGGTGTTTATTTTGATTAATAAAGTTTTGTTTGAGCCGAGATATGTGCAACTGAATTTAAAGGTTAAAAACTGCAGGATCTTTCTTGACAACCTAATACAACTAATAGTTTGTCGGTAGTAATTTGTAATGGTGTTCTCGCGAAACCCTTCTTCTTTTAATAATACAATTAATGGAAAGTATTACTAAAACATATTTAACCCTAACACTGGCCAAACTCTTGAAGGAATGAAATGTATGAAATTTATTACTTTGAGCAAAAGAGGGTTTCCTCATATTCTTCAGCTGATGTCAGTAATTGATTTGGTCAAAGTGTAATTACGAAATGCGTTGGTGCAGCAGGGATTACGATGACAAGCAAGAAAATTGAATCTTGAAGTGGTATATTCTACTCCATATTATGGTTATCTCTCCATATTTGCTTACATCACACGCACTTTCAGCATGTATAACTCTATGTGAGATAGCATTTAGAATAGTTTGTTCTTACGCATGCTGAACCTTTTAAGTGTCTGATTTGTTAGGTGGGTTCTTAATGTTTAGAAAGAGACACTGAGTACAAAAATTAACAAGAGCACACACACACACACATACACACACACACACACACACACACCACACACACACGCACGCACACACACACACACGCACACACACACACAGAGAAAAAGCATTTTACATTGCTCAAAACTATTTCAGGCATATACATATTCTGACGTTTTCTACGTTATTATATTGTAAGGCACATAATAGACTTCAGCCAATTTATGAAAATATGTCAATATTGAATCCTAGCTGCTGGAGCTACTTTGTAACTATAAAGAAGCGTTAAAATCCCCTTAAATCACCATTGATCTGCTGTAGAAGAAAATACCGTCATTTCGCACAGTAATTGTTATATTCTCTCCCACAACTGGATTAGAATTAGATTACTGGTCACACATTATTCATGAACATTTCGGGTTCCCAACTTAACTGTAACGATTTAAATCTCTGCTCGTTGAAATCGTTACTGAACATTATTATAATCATTCAAAATTTTCTTGTTATTTCACGCTTATTGCATTGTAATTCTTTCTTTGTCTTATGATATAAAAAAAATATCTACGATGTTTTTACAAGTGAGACAAGTGCTTTTCCCCCATGAAAAGAACAAAAAATAAATAGGTTGATATTTAGTTTTACGACGATTAATATTCACTGAAGCTTAATGTTTTTTCTTTACTCTTCATTGTTGCACACAGAACAATGTTGTTACATGAAAAATACCTAAGCATTCATAATCTCAATTATTCTAATATTCTTATTACCAATTATTTTTTGCGGTATGACTAATGTAGTTTTTCTATATAGATCCAGATAGCAACTAATTCGTGTATAATTAAATTAGTAATTATGGAAGACGTTTTCTTGTTTGTCTTTTACAATTATATTTTGATTTTCCTTGTGGCATACAATTAACTTAATTTCTTCAAACAATTTAATCTTTGTTTTGATAAAAAAAACAAAACAAAACAAAACTGTTGATTGAAATACTCCTTTCAGCAGCTTCACTATAACAATTTAAGATATTATTAAATTACTATTTTCTTAAGTCTATATTAAGAACGTATTTTAAAAGCAATCCTGCAACAATATGAATGAGCTATATGATGAAAGCAACCTACGAATTTAAGAATTTTGAATCGATCATTGCCCTAAATACTATCGAGTTCTATCAGGTACATGGGAAATGTCTATTGGATACTTGAAAAATTAAAAATAATTTATATATATACATAGGCGCAGGCGAGGCTGTGTGGTAAGAAGCTTGCTTCCCAACCATAGGGTTCTGGGTTTCGTCCCATTGCGTGGCAGCTTGGGCAAGTATCTTCTACTGTAGTCTTGGCTCGACCAAAGCCTTCTGAGTGGATTTGGTGGACGGAAACAGAAAGAAGCCCGTAGTATATATATGTGTGTGTATCTAAGTGTGTGTCTTTGTGTCTGTGTTTGTCCCCATATCACCACTTGATAACCGGTGTTGGTGCTTACGTACCCATAACCGAGCGGTTCAACAAAAAGAGACTGATAGACTGAGTTCTAGGCTTTAAAAATAAGTCCTGGAGTCGATTTGTTCGACTAAAACCATGGCTGTCACTGAATAACTTGAAAACAAAGAAAGAATAAATATAAATTCACATATTCTCACACAGAAACATTTATTCCCATACACAAGCACATACAGTCACGCCAACCATTATACTCATATATATATATATATATATATATTATATATATATATATCACGAGATGCAGCATTAAGTTTTATCAGTGAACAGGTTGCGGCCTAAAAGCGACGAAAATATTTTGACAAATTAAATCTAACGGATTTTGTGTGTTTCTTAAATACCCTATAAACACCTTCCACACTGTAATTGTTTTCGTTCCAGCACACGATCTCAGATCAAGTCACTCGCTATGCAAGTACATCTCTCTCTCTCTCTCTCTCTCTCTCTCATTCTCTCTCTCTCTCTCATTCTCTCTCTCTCTCTCATTCTCTCTCTCTCTCCTCTCATTCTCTCTCTCTCTCTCTCTCTGTATATCTATATTTTTTTTCGGGAGAATTCACAAAAAACAAAAGACGAAGACAGGTGGTGTAGACAACAAACAGATGTATTAGTTTAACGCTCGGGAAGTCAAAAAGTCTATAATGTTTCGAGCCTACACTCTTCCAAAGAAAGGAACACAGAAAAAAAACGAGAGAAAATAATGAATATGTAGTGGCTAGCGATCTATCATGGCGATGGCCGGACAGAAGGGTCACACAGGAGAGCTTGGAAGAAGGGGAGATAATAAAGTAGCGGTGATCCCAAAACGAAGGCGCGCGTGCGTGAGTACTAGAGAGTATGTATGTGCGTGTGGAAGAGGGGTGGTGACCTTGACGTGTGCGTGTGTGTATGTGTAGGTGCGAAGATGTGGGGCTGAGAAGTGGTCAGTGCTTGTGTGTGCGTGGTGGTGTGATGTGATATGTTATGTGGTATGGTAGTATATGGTGTAGTAGTGTGGGTGTGCTGTGATGGTGTTGAGAGGTGGGGCAGACGAGAGTGGGGAAAGCAAGAGAGTGTGGGTTAGGCTGAGGGTGGGGTATGTGGGTAGAGAGAGGGGGTGTAAGGGATGGGGTGTAAGGGGTGGGAAGGATAGGCAAGGTGGGGTTGGAATGTACTGGGGTGGATGGGATTACGGGGGAGGGGTGACGATGGAGGGGGAATGAGAAGGCGGGTAGGAGTGAAGAGAAGAGTAGGAGTTAAGAGAAGTAGGATTCGGAGCAAGGGAGGATAAGTGGGTGGGAGGAGTAGGTGAGGAGAGGAGGTTAGATGAAAAGGAGAGGAGAGTTGAGCCCATGTGGGGCAAAGGATCGAAGAGAGAAGATTAATCCCTGTTCACGGTGCAAACGGGAGTCCGGATGGCCCCTGTGGAAGGACAATGCGAACACAGACAGGTCTTGCATGTATGTATGTATGTATGCATGTATGCATATATGTGTATATACATAGACCCGTGAATTGAGCTCACGTTATTATCAGTATATCACAACGGTTAGCTGTCATACTATTATCTTAAATAATAATAACTTTTTGTTTCAGAGAATAACATTCTTGTAATTGTAACAAAAATACTTCCGGTTTTATATACATACATTTATTGAACTCTTTAGACTAATGACATATATCATAAACCATGAAAATTGAAGATATACAAAAATATATTAATAGCAATCATCTGCTTTTGGTCGTTGACTTCTTTAAGAGAATTCCGATTAAATATTTAATTATGTCCAGATAAACAGACCTTAAAACAATTTTTTCTCATTTTGGAAGCTCTTGGATTTGTAGTTAGGCTGATCAGGTCATGATCGAGTCGTTGTCGAGTTGTGTCCTTGAGCAAAGCACTGCATTTTCATTTGCTTCATTCTACCCATCCGAAAATGCGTATCAGTGATAGCTGCCCTACAGACTCTGCTGAGTACTAACATTGTGTTCGAGGGCAATGTTGTTTTTTTTACTCGCAGTTGCTTAGAAACCAGGACACAACTCCAGCGTAAGGGAACTGTTGCATGGAAACTTATTCAAGTAGTTTACACTGGATCAAACAATGCTTTAAGTGCTGAAGAAAATATTACCAAGTAATATGAAGACGATATGACAAAGCCTGTGAAAGGTTTTTCTCTATATTCATCGGCTTAATCTCGCTTTATTTGAACTAGGTATACAACTAGTTCGCTGTAGTTGAGGCGCAATGGCCCAGTGGTTAGGGCAGCGAACTCGCGGTCGTAGGATCGCGGTTTCGATTCCCAGACCGGGCGTTGTGAGTGTTTATTGAGCGAAAACACCTAAAGCTCCACGAGGCTCTGGCAGGGGATGGTGGTGACCCCTGCTGTACTCTTTCACCACAACTTTCTCGCACTCTTACTTCCTGTTTTTGTTGTACCTGTATTTCAAAGGGCTGGCCTTGTCACTCTCTGTGTCACGCTGAATATCCCCGAGAACTACGTTAAGGGTGCACGTGTCTGTGGAGTGCTCAGCCACTTACACGTTAATTTCACGAGCAGGCTGTTCCGTTGATTCGGATCAACCGGAACCCTCGTCGTCGTAACCGACGGAGTGCTTCCAGACAACTAGTTCGCTGTAAGGAAGGAGAGGATTTTAGTAGCAATATAACAGGCACAGTCCAAAGATAGTGCGTCTGTAGCTAGACGATGTAGTCTATGGCTAAGTAACTTCAATATGCCTGTTAGGTGTTTTGTATGTGATCTGGGATATTTGTGTCTGTAGTACTGTCCTAAATGTGAGAGCAGTATTCTATTTTAGGCAATCTCTATGCAAAGTAGAAAACTTGGAGCTAAAACCTTCCGTGGCCTTTAAAGAGGAAGACTGATTATTGTGATGTAGCTTCAGAAATATTGATTTCAAATTTTGGCACGAGGCTAGTAATTTCTGGGGAGGGGTAAGTCGATTACATCGCCCTCCACCACCACCAGTGTTCAGCGGGTATTTATTTAATCGGCCCCGAAAGAATGAAAGCAAAGTCGTTCTCTGTGGAATTGGAACTGAGAATGTGAAGACGGACGAAATGTCGCTAAACATTTTGCCCGGTGAACTAACGATTCCACTAGTTAACTGCATTCGATCTTACATATATTCGTTTCAAATCTTGACACAAGGCCAGAACGTTCAGGGAGAGTAGCTAAGTTGAGTGTATCGATCCTGGTACTTAACTGGTACTTGGTTTATTGACCTCGACCTTGGTGGAATTTGAACACAAAAGGGCAGACGAAATGCTGCTAAGCACTTTATCTGGTGTGCTAACAACTCTGCCATCTCGCCACCTTCAATTTCAGAAACATTAAGGGGGGAAAAATCACTAAGAGACTTAGTGACTGTAACGATTTCTGAGAGCATTCTCACATTGAAGAAATATTTATGTGTATTGGGTAAATATCGTTCTACCAGCTTTCCAATCCAGGTTATCCAATCATATCAGTTACCTCCCGGCATAACTCTTCAGTACTTACCAAATCTCAGATATTAAGATCTGGCGTGGACGGATGTAGTAGGCATTGATAATGTCCATTTTCTCCCAAACGTGAAGCAAAGTGCTGCTGAAATATCACTCGACGCTTGAGATTGGATACTGCCATACGTCAAAGAGATGATTATGCCTCTTAAGCCGTCACATATTTGTACCTCGAAGCCTATTAAATAGACTCCATCCCTTCGTGTATTTGCTACCACGTATTGTGGAGGCGCAATGGCCCAGTGGTTAGGGCAGCGGACTCGCGGTCGGAGGATCGCGGTTTCGATTCCCAGACCGAGCGTTGTGAGTGTTTATTGAGGGAAAACACCTAAAGCTCCGCGAGGCTCCGGCAGGGGATGGTGGTGATCCCTGCTGTACTCTTTCACCACAACTTTCTCTCACTCTTACTTCCTGTTTCTGTTCTACCTGTATTTCAAAGGGCCGGCCTTGTCACTCTCTGTGTCACGCTGAATATCCCCGAGAACTACGTTAAGGGTACACGTGTCTGTGGAGTGCTCAGCCACTTACACGTTAATTTCACGAGCAGGCTGTTCCGTTGATTCGGATCAACCGGAACCCTCGTCGTCGTAACCGACGGAGTGCTTCCACACCACGTATTGAGCAATGCTCTTTTTTTCTAACTCCCCCTTCTAAAGTGATGACCAGACCTCTTCTGATCTATTATTCTCTATAAGTATATGGTTGCCAAAATAACAGAATTTACTTTGATATTTCTCATTAACTAATTTGCTAATCCTAATTTTGCAAACTATGTGTGTTGCGAATTACGTGCTACATTTTTACCTGGTAATCAAGTTTTTGTAAGTGTTTTATGTCCATCTGTAAAATACACGTAATCAGACATCTAAATATGTGGATATACAACGCTCTTCTAACCCATTGGCTTAAAACCATTTAAATATGGTCTAGGTTACATTAAATGGTTTGTCCGTGTTTACTTAAGAAATCCTAGAGTATGTTATATCATAATTGCATGCGAACTTCTATCACTGTTCCTATATAAACATCTATAAACATCCCCCTGTGTAAAGAAAGCATTCTGATTTGTTCAGGAACAACATTTCATTTTCAAGGACCTGGAAGATTTATGTAGAAGAATTGTGAATGACTTGATACACTGATTAATATGATATCAGGAGATCCGAGGCATTTCTGAAAGTGACCTTACGTTAAGATACTTCTTATTCCATTCACATTTAGATAACAGGCTCCCTCTATAATTGTGACTGAAATTGAGAGAAACTTAAAGAAAGCCGGTATAACTGGAATGCTTTGCAACTTCTGTGGGAAGTTTGATCGAACCGTATTAAAGAAATTATTTAGATCGGCAGAGAGGACAGATTTTATCTTCATGTAAGTGAAAAATGGAGCTTTATCACCATCATAATTTCTTTTACTTTGAGGAGGTCTCCTTTGATTTCTTGACCTTTATATTTAACTTTTGCTACCAAATCCTACTTTTTCGAACAACTAGGATAACCATAAAAATCATTAAAAAGTTTATCCTAGCTTGCTAGGGGACTTGTAGTTATGTTTATTCCCAACCTACTATTTAGAACCTTACTCTAAAAGCCTCCACCTTGTAGCATGTTGTAGTATCAGAAAAGTTTAGACTATGTCTATCTAGTTTGTTGGAAAGAGAGCTCCAGAAAATTTTCTGGGTTTGGGTAGAAGCGGGAAGATCTCTTTTTCAATACTGTCACTCACATTTGGAAGCTTAATCAATGTACTCGCTTTGACACCCTAGAATCATATCCGTTAATGACACTTACAGCAGCCAGACATATCTAATTCGATTTTATCATTTTGTGGGAGAAGCAGGAGGGTGGGGCGTGGGCGTTCGAATGTTCTTTTTTGTACTTGAAGCATCTAACATTTTCTTATATTAAACCAATGTCAAATTATTTGCTCCTCAGCTCTTACCGAGAATAATCGAGCTGGCCTTGTATATCTTTGGCGTATCTTATTGCCTTGAAATATATGTTCACTACGTGACAATCTTCATATTTATCCATGCTTACATCGACCAATCTCCTCTAAATTCTTCCTAAAATCAACGACTCTTCACAGTATTGTTATTACCTTCACCTTAAGAACTTTTCTCCTTATTCGAAAGAATTGGATGCGTATTCATCGCACATTCATATCAATGTGGCAGTTTTCTAAGCATCATGTTCATTATTAGGTAACGCATTCACTAATCCGAAAGAAACAAACCAACCCTTTCTCACACGAATCATTTTTTCGTCTACTATTTCTTTAAAATCATTTCTTAGTTGTATTTTTTCTTTCTTTTTCAAGACGTCTTATCTTGTTGCAGATTTTTATAATAATAAAGTTGTTTTTTTTCTTATTTTACCAATTTTTTTCGTTATGCCTTTTGGAATTGTGACATATCTTCCTTGCTCCTGACGTATTGCCGAATTTCTTGATTTTGTTTTTCTTCTTTTAAATTTATATCTAAACATATGCGTGAAGCTACGACATTAGCAAATATGCTTTTGCTTACTAAGTCTGTTATGTGCTGTTATTTTTCTCTGTTTTATGTTGTGGGATTTTCTCGGTGTTATGTATTTTGTTTTATGCAAGCATTGTTATTGTTGTGTATTATGTTGTGCAAGATAACACTACTGTGGTTTTTGTAGTTCTAAGGCATGTTGTCATATTCTCTTCTCTATTATTTGTGATTATATTTCTGGTCCGAATTTCTATATAAATATGTTATTTTTACTATTGTCTGAAACATTTCAATATATTACCGTTCATCGACGAAGGGATGGGCATACCATCGTTACCAAAGTGAACATCCGTTGACAGCTGCCCTGCCAAACATTTTGTATGGAGCAGAAACGAAATAACAAAATAAAAAGCTTAAGAACAAGCAATAAAGTTTAACTTGATTTCGAAGAGAAACAGCAAATTCAAAGTAGAAACTGAAGAGATGACAAATATGTTAAAATCCAACAGCAACAATGACAAAAAACAATAACAACAACAACAGCAATACTAATAATTTTTTTTAACATAGACACAGATCCAAAAATTTGAGGAAGGGAGTTACTCGCTTAAATCGACATTAGTTCAAGATTGGTACCTAATTTTATCGAACCAGAAGAATGACCCTGGCAGATTTCGCAATGTTAAGAACTAATAAAAACTAGCAAGGAATGTTTCCAAAACTTGCAAGATGGTTCTGTCAATTCATCGTCAGATAATTAACAGTAATTGTTCTTAAAGTACGAAATTTGGAGGAAGTGGTTAGTCTACACCACTGACACTAGTATATGTCTTGTACTTAATTTACTAAGCCTGGATCGATGAAACTTAAAGACGACCTCAGCAGGGTTTGATTTAGGCTACAATTAAGTGTAAGGTTAGATATTCTTAGAAAGTAGAAAAGATTATAGCATCTTACAATCGATTCATCACACTGATTAGTACTACTGAATGTAATTTTATTAATATGGTACGAGGGGCGTTCAATAAGTAATGCCCCTGACCCACTTCCCATAGCAGTAGAGCAACGAAACTTGGCACCGTTATTAGTCTTTTTCTACCTAGAAACCACCCAGAGTTACGCATTTCTCAAGTCTGCATCATCTGGGAAACGCTTTCCTTTCAAAAACAACTTCATGGCTGGGAAGAGGTGAAAATCCGAGGGTGCAAGGTCAAGAGAGTAGGGGCATGGGGGGGGGGAGTTCATAGCCGCACGCCTGTGCTTCTGATCTGGCGACCATCGATTTGTGGACCGGAGCGTTGTCCTGCAGGAGGAGGATGCCTTTGCTGATCTTGCCCCGCCTCTTGATTTTGATAGCTTCTCTTAATTTCATCAAAAGTGAAGCATAATAGGCTCCTGTAATTGTGGTACCCTTTGCCAGGAAATCTGTCATCACTACTTCATCCTGGTCCCAGAAGACTGTGAGCATGACCTTGCTAGCTGAGGGCTGCACCCTTGCCTTTTTTGGAGGAGGTGAGTCACGGTGCTTCCACTGCATTGACTGGGCTTTTGTCTCTGGATCATTGTGATGGACCCAGGTTTCATCCTGTGTAATCAGTCTTTTGAAAAACTTTGACTCATCTTCTTGGCACATCTCCAAATTCGTCCTAGAGCACTCGACGCGTTCTTGCTTCCGGAAAGGTGTGAGCAACCTGGGAATCCATATGGCAGACACCTTTTGCATACGCAAATGGTCATGAATGATTGGTTTCCACAGACCCGGTACTAATCTTGACCTCATGGGCTATTTGGCGAATAGTTATGCGTCGATCTTCCAAAATGGCAGCCTGAACTTGATGGACAGATGCCTCATCAATAGCAGTAGGGGGCGACTAGATCTGGGAGCTGTTTCCACAGAGTTCCGACCATGTTTGAATTCACAATGCCAGCGTTTTACAAGGTCATATGATGGGGCATCATCACCATAAGTTACTTTCATTTCATCAAAAGTCTCCCGTGGTGTGCGTCCTTTCAAATATAAAAAGCGGATCACTGCCCGACACTCAACACGCTCCATTTCACACTTGACTCGGTTCAAACACCTGTAAATCTGTCTGTTTTTCTATTTATCTTTATGCGTGTATATATGTATATATGTGTTCGTATATTCAATCACATTTTGTTTTCTCTAAAATATATATCGCTTTTTCCACATCAGAAATATCTACTCTTGTGTCTATATTAGAAGACAATATTAGAATTTTCAGCGTTATTAATCCCATCTTCAGAGTACATCTTTACAGTTGTTGCTTTTATACATTGTTTTGAATCGATTCAAACTCTAATCCGCTCCAGGTGTTATAATTTTCTACATACATACATACATACATACACACATATATATATATATATATATATATATATATATATATATACACATAGTTGTATATATATAATTGTATATATATATATATATATATATATATATATATATACACACGGTCTGCAGCTTGATAGATAAGTACATCACTACATTTTAATCAGTTCGATAAAAGTAGTATTGATGAAAAATATTTTAAATACTCGCGTATAATGGGGAATTAATAACCGTGAAATTATATGCTTCACCCAAGTACAGATAAGGTGTTTGTGTAGTTTCACCTCAGGTCAATCTTGAACAAGTATGTTTCTCACATATAAGACATTTTACTTTCTATTATACAATGTATTTTTTAAGCAAGTAAGTGAGTTTTGAGTTAAGGGAGATCGGTTACTATTTTTAGCAGAACATATGACCACTTAACGCGTTCAATATTTTGAATATATATTTTTATTGCTATTTGTAAGCTTTGCTGCTTGTGTGTATATGTATAATCTATACATAATAGGCATGCGCGTTTATGCCTTTGTGCATTTGATAGTATATTTCAGAGGATCAAATATCGTTAACGGTTAAACAAACAAAAATATCTGTCATTTCTTTTAAAAAAATCTCACAATTTGTGCGAGCAGTTAAGGCAACCAATCTGGTTGAATTTTAAGCCCGCTGTGCAAAAATGCTTAGTGGCATTTTATTTCTCTTTACGTTCCGAGTTCAAATTTCGTCGACTTTGACTTACACCCTCCGAAAGAACAAGTACCAGTTGAGCACCTGGGTCGATATGATTGACTTAGACCCTCCTTAGAACTTGCTGACCGTGTGAGCCAAAATCTGAATCCGATGTTTCTCCTTGCATTTGCAAACCGTGTCGTTTGTGAATTTATAGGTGTCAATTTGTCTATGTGTGGAGGCGCAATGGCCTAGTGGTTAGGGCAGCAGACTCGCAGTCGCAGAATCGCGGTTTCGATTCCCAGACCGGGCGCTGTGTGTGTTTATTGAGCACACAACGCGAAAATACCTAAAAGCTCCACGAGGGTCTGACAGGGGGTGGTGGTGGTTTCTTGAGTAACGCCGCGATGGACTGGCGTCCAGTCCAGCTGGGAGGAACACATACGCCACAGAAACCGGGAAACTGGGCCCATGAGAATGGCTAGGCTTGAAAAGGGTGACGAAGAGAAGACGAATTTGTCTATGTAAATTTTTCAACATGTATAGGCGAGTGAATGTCGCTTTGATATTGTTATTTTTTTAAATTAGTAAATCATCGTCAAAATGCCCTACTTTAATTTAGTTAATGGTTCTTGCTTTAAGTCCATAATTTTCTACACTAGTTGTCCGTATCACGTGATCACGTGACCGACCAGACCATCAGATGTTGTTACACATCGCTGGTCACAACATGTTTGCATTGTTTTAGCCTTCGAATGACGCCACCCAGCTGGCTAAGCGAGCAGGCCAACAGAAGAAAGAGTGGGAGAAAGTTGTGGTGAAAGAGCATAGCAGGGATCACCGCCCCCTGCCGGAGCCTCGTGGAGCTTTTAGGTGTTTTCGCTCAATAAACACACACAACGCCCGGTCTGGGAATCGAAACCGCGATCCTAGGACCGCGAGTCCGCTACTCTAACCACTAGGCCATAGCGCCTCCAGTTGTCCGTATATGTATACTAAATGTGATCGTCAGTGTATAAGAAAGTGTGTGCGATTGGTACATTTTGTGTCATGGTGTGTAATATTAGTAGGTACGAATGCGGTGCAATGTGCTTCTGTTCTATTAATATTAGTGTCTTACGTCTTTTAAAAATACGTCCATATGCAAAGAGACGGTTATTGCTAGAAGGATCAAAGCAATAGCATATATAAACATAGCGAGTAAAGAAAATATTTTGATTTTGTTATTACATCTTATTTCTCAGAGCTCCCGATCTTAAATGCACCGGTTAATTCTGTGAGAGCGGACACCAACCTGTTGTCAAAGGTCTCAGCGTCTTTAAGAGTTTCTTTCCAAGAAATCATCATCATCATCTCATCATCATCATCATCATCATCATCATCATCATCATCATCATCATCATCATCATCATCATCATCATCATCATCATCATCATCAGTTGAACACTGTTGAACACTGCAGTCGATGTAATCGACTCATCCCCTCCTCCAAAATTGCTGCCCTTGTGGCAAAATTTAAAACTATTATTATTATTGTTGTTACTATTAACTTATATCTGTGTAATTATCTAGTTACTGGATGGATGGAAGCACTCCGTCGGTAACAACGATGAGGGTTCAGCCTGCTCGTGAAATTAACGTGTAAGTGGCTGAGAACTCCACAGGCACGTGCACCCTTAACGTAGTTCTCGGGGATATTCAGCGTGACACAGAGAGTGATAAGGCCGGCCCCTTCAAATACAGGTACAACAAATAGAAACAGGAAGTAAGAGTGAGAGAAAGTTGTGGTGAAAGAGTACAGCAGGGATCACCACCATCCCCTGCCGGAGCCTCGTGGAGCTTTCAGGTGTTTTCGCTCAATAAACACTCACAACGCCCGGTCTGGGAATCGAAACCGCGATCCTATGACCGCGAGTCCGCTGCCCTAACCACTGGGCCATTACGCCTCCACATCTAGTTACTACAAGTTAATTGATTGCTAGTTTTCTATTGCTTTTTTTTTTTGTATGTCATTTACTGATTCTGATTTTATTGGTGTCATATATTTTTATGCTAATATTTGTGCTTGTCAGTATTGTTTCATGCGATCTTATTCATGCATAGGTATATTCAACCGTGTGGTCGCATAAATCATTTAGTACACATCTGGCTTCTATATGTGTAGGTGCATGCATATTGTTTTCGGTGTATATGCATGTACAACTTTTTTCTTTGTGAGCCACTGTATGTAAAAATGTGTTTGTATGTTTTAATTTGTGATTATGTTTTTGTAACGTATTTGTATGAGAAATTCTTATACATACGATTGATTTAAATACAGAACTGTTGTATATGCATATATGTGTGTGGCACTTGCGTGGAGGTCCATATATTTACCGATATGGTTTTTAATTATGGAGCAGCGTATAGGTATATGTGAATATAGTTGTTTATACATATGTGACTAGCTATATATCAATCAACTACTTGTTGATTAAAATTTTGATAGCTCTTGACTTTAACTAATATCACTTGGAAATATATACATGCATAACAGACAGACAAACAGACAAATAGATAGATAGATAAATATATTTTTATAAATATATATATATATATATATATATATATATATATATATATATATATATATATATATATATATATATAGAGAGAGAGAGAGAGAGGAGAGAGAGAGGAAGACAGACCGATAGACCGACCTACCGGCAGACAGACAAGTGTAACAAAGTCTGCTAACGTAATTTAAAGATTCTTTTTAAGTGAAATAAAATATTAATTTCTATAACACTATTTTGGGTGTGATAAAATATTATACTTCATATTATATTTCATATTATATTTCATATATATATATATATATATATATAAAATATCATTAGAGACAAAACACTATTTTGCAAAACAAACAAGGAAAGACTTAATCAATACATAAAATTTTAATAAATAGTCAAAAAAACCGCCACTACAATTGTTTCTTGTCTTGATCGCCAATCTTCAGGTGGACTTCCAATAAGTCAGTTTCAAATATATATAAATATGTATGTATTTATGCATGTACGTATGCATGTTTGTATATATGTGTATGTATGCATAGATATTTACGCACGCATACAGATATAAGTATTCATTAATATTGATTTCCTAACATATGTATACATGTATTTGTATGTATTACGTTTCATTTTCCTTTACTATTCATCAGTGTTTATCATACAGCTCCAATTAAAATAACTCTTGTCTTCTGAACAGTTGCTTCTTTGTTGTTATATTTTCATATTAATCGATGTTGCCGATACCAGTGTATTTGTTGCATTATTTTTATTATTCTTATTGTTCTTGTTTTTGTTTTCTTTTTCTCTGTAGCTAATTGATGCGGCCACAAACGTTTTTTCCCCTTCTTGTTGGTGTTGCTCTTATTGTTTTGTTACTAATTGGTACCATCAGTACTGTTGCTACTGTTGTGGTGGTTTCTACTGCCATTTGCTGTTGTTTTCGTCACAGCTGCATTTGTTGTTGATTTTATAACTGTTATATAGCTGCCATTGTTGCTGATATTATTTCTTTTTTATCGCTTAGGGAAGTAAAGCGTCCATTATACCTTCAGGGCCTCCGAGGCTCAAGGCAGGATCGGATGTTATCTTCAAAGCAGAAACGTAACCAAAATCCTGAAATCATCCAAGGATCAAATGCTAAATCTAATGATGCACTAAAGCTAAAGGTACCAAAAGACTATATGCAAATATAACCCAAGGTATAAATACCAAAAGCATCCAAGGATCAAATGTTAAATGTACTCTTGGGACGAAATACAAGGGCCATCCAAGGACAACACTAAAATGTATTCAAAAGGCAAATGTTAAAATTACTTAAGGACCAAATGCTTAATCCCTCATGGACTAAATGCTAACGTCATCAAAAGATAAAATTTAAATGCACATAGGCGCAGGAGTGGCTGTGTGGTAAGTAGCTTGCTAACCAACCACATGGTTCCGGGTTCAGTCCCACTGTGTGGCATCTTGGGCAAGTGTCTGCTACTGTAGCCCCGGGCCGACCAATAACTTGTGAGTGGATTTGGTAGACGGAAACTGAAGGAAGCCTGTCGTATATATGTATATATATGTATATGTATGTGTGTGTTTGAGTGTCTGTGTTTGTCCCCCTAGCATTGCTTGACAACCGATGCTGGTGTGTTTATGTCCCCGTCACTTAGCGGTTCGGCAAAAGGGACCGATAGAATAAGTACTGGGCTTACAAAGAATAAGTCCCGGGATCGATTTGCTCGACTAAAGGCGGTGCCCCAGCACGGCCGCAGTCAAATGACTGAAACAAGTGAAAGAGTAAAAAAGTATAAGGGTAAAATGCTAAATTTACCAAGAACCATAACTCAAAATTACTTAAGGATAAAAGGGAAGACACCCAAGGACAAAACGATAAATGTATCCAAGGATCAAATGTTAATTGTATCTTGGTGTTGTTGCTGAGTCCCAGATTAGCCATGATGCATCAGACTTATAATAAAAAAGTATTTCTGCTGTGACTGTTATAACTTTTGTCCAGACGGTGTATCTATGACTAAATTCCTCAATGAGTTCTCCCTTTTCCGTTTTTTGAGGGCAGCTTGTGTATTTGAGGAAGAATTGACTGCTATTTCTAAAGCTCAGTGATTGCCTTGTTTGTACAACTAATATTGTTAATATTCTTAAAGATTTTCGTTGCTGTTATTACTACTGTTGTAGTTGTTGATTGCACTTAAAAATTGTTGTTGTTATTGCTGTTCGTATTCTTAATGGCTTGCAGTTGCAGCTGCTAACACTGCATTTGTTATTGGTGTTGTTATTATTATTGCTATTTTTGCAGCTGCTGTTGTTTCTCTAGTTATTTTTGTTAGCGTGTGCTGTTGCTGCAGCCACAACCGTTTATACTGCACTGTAGGTGATAGTAGTGCTATTGCTGTGTGTGTGTTTTTTTTTTGTTGTTGTTGCTGTCAAAGATTCTGTTGTTTCTGCTTTTGCTGTAGCTACAATTTTTGCTTTTCTTAAGAAGCTAAATAAAATTCTATTAAAGCTCAATGGCTTCTTTGTTTCTTTTATTTGCTGACTTAGAAATTTCGACTAAGATAATGTATTTTAAAGGCATAAGATGCATGATTGCATCTTAGTAAGAAAAAAGTACTTGCAGTTTAAAATATAGGACATTGCATATATGTTAGAAATATTTATTTTAAAAATATAAAAATATAGATGATACAATATTTGTAGTGTACTAAGGCGGCGAGATGCCAGAAACGTTAGTACGCCAGGCGAAATGCTTAGTGGTATTTCGTCTGCCGCTATGTTCTGAGTTCAAATTCCGCCGAGGTCGACTTTGCCTTTCATACTTTCGGGGTCGATAAATTAAGTACCAGTTACGCACTGGGGTCGATGTAATCGACTTAATACCTATGTCTGTCCTTGTTTGTCCCCTCTGTGTTTAGCCCTTTGTGGGTAATAAAGAAATAGGTATTTCGTCTGCCGCTATGTTCTGAGTTCAAATTCCGCCGAGGTCGACTTTGCCTTTCATCCTTTCGGGGTAGATAAATTAAGTACCATTTGCGTACTGGGGTCGATCTAATTGACTAGCCCCCCTCCCTCAAAATTTCGGGCCTTGTTCCTAGAGTAGAAAAGAATATTTCTATTGTATTGTTGACAGTGGCTCTTGTGTAACCCTCGGCTAGTCCTGAGCGAGTAGAGATGTGATTGAAGACACTCTTGTTTTGTCAAACCTTTCAATGTTCTTTTTTTTACTTTTTTACTTTAGTGAATATATTACACAATGTGTCCTGCCTTTTGCATACAATGATTTCAGGGAGATAAGATTTTGTTGCTAATTCTAGTTAACGAATTGACCTTTTAGAGTCTTGTCTTTCTGCTTTGATATAGCAATATTAAAACATAAGAAGAGTGGAGACGCAATGGCCCAGTGGTTTGGGCAGCGGACTCGCGGTCATAGGATCGCGGTTTCGATTCCCAGACCGGGCGTTGTGAGTGTTTATTGAGCGAAGACACCTAAAAGCTCCACGAGGCTCCGGCAGGGGATGGTGGTGATCCCTGCTGTACTCTTTCACCACAACTTTCTCTCACTCTTACTTCCTGTTTCTGTTTGTTGTACCTGTATTTCAAGGGGCCGGCCTTACTCTCTGTGTCACGCTGAATATCCCCGAGAACTACGTTAAGGGTACACGTGTCTGTGGAGTGCTCAGCCACTTACACGTTAATTTCACGAGCAGGCTCTTCCGTTGATTCGGATCAACTGGAACCCTCGTCGTCGTAACCGACGGAGTGCTTACATCCATAAGAAGAAGTACGATTAGATCACATGAAGCCGAATTTCACAGGTGATATGAAACATGGCTGCAGACAGAGATGTCATGCTTTATAAATATGTCAATATATCTTACACATATATAACACAGGAATAAAAGCATAAATACGCAAGTTCCTATATTATATAAGTTTGCGGTAGCAATTAGAAACCGTTCAACTACAATCAATGGTCATGATCAAACAATTATGCTTCTTCCTTGAAGACCAATTAATGCAAAAATAGATGTCGGTGTGTGTAGAATCTAGAGTAGACTGGCTAAGTTTTATATAATGTCCGACTATTATTGATGAACACAATCTGCTATTACTTGTCACTAATCTATTTTCTAAATGTCTATACAGAATTTGAGAGTGAAAGAGTCTCTATGTAATCACACGATCTGTTAGAAATAGCAGCATAATATGCTTTAAACAGAATATCTTAACTAGAAACATATTGGATTGTATAATTCAAGGTGAACAATGTGCAAAATACCTCGGTCGCTGTTGCAAAGCTTTTGATCATCGTTGTGTTTAATTATGATCGACTTAGATTAAAAGATCAACAACATTATACAATAAATTCATTGTTTTCTGATTCACTAAAATCTCTCTGCAATTCACTTTAATAAACTATAAAGAATTCAAACAGGGAATTTCACACTATCACATGTTTCCTAGCATCGTGCCTTAATTAGAAACAAGCATCATTAAAGCGTAAAAATAGAAGCACAAAATCTCAGTGAAATATTTAAATTGTAAATATAACAATGAAGCTGTATGAAGTGGTGTCACTTCCTGAAGATGATGTTATGTTGTACACAGATCACATTCACAACTCACAATAAAACACAGCTTCTAGCTGCAAAATTCACCAGGACATATAAGGAACACCGTTTGTAGCAGCAGTAAGTTAACCCTAATTATTCTTCTCATTATATGAACTATCATTCCAAAACGTTCTTCTTCAATGCGATCCTCAAAATGTTATCTCAAAATTGTAATGTCAAGATATCACACATCCACGCAGAAATAGTTCCAGTTTATGATACGTTTAGACCAGGGGCTTTCAACCATTTATCTTTGGACCCTTTTCATTACTATTTTATTCTGCGTGATCCCCGTAGCCGTTCGATATTTACAAACTAGTTTTATAGAAACTTCTTTGAAAATTCCTTTTTTTGTTTTTCACGCATTAACTCGTGTGGGTTCAACTATGTAATACGTTATAGAAAGAAACATGTTTCTTCCAATACATGTCAATATATACAGCTCAAGCAAATTTGTTTCAGGGGCACTTAAAATACTATCGTGGATTCCCAGTTCCCTATTTTGTTGCGTGGACCCCACAATATCTTATATAGCCCCTCAGGAGCCATATGAAATCCGGTTGAGAACCACTGGTTTAGACGAACAGAATGTGTTGTTCTCTGATTCATTACAACTACATCTCCATTGTGGCAGCTTCGAGAATCTAGTGGGAGTTCCGATACATATACTCGATCTGCTAGAATTTGTTGGCAAACCTCCCTAAAATCAAACCTTATTATATTTTCAAAAAGCCTCATTGGGTAATGTAAATTCTGATATGTTCAGAGAAGATGATCATGCTAGAACGCTTTTCATGATTGGTATGATCCATTAGAGCCGAACTGGGTATGAACATCACGATCAGCATACTGGTATAAGCCGCAAAGAGGAAACAATACATGTCCAAATGGCCACACTACACGTGAAACAATAAGCCATTGAGTAACGAAATTTATTCATGATTAGGCATATCTGGAGCAATTGAGCGTTATTTTTTCCAAGTCCTGCACTCATCTATATTCATGCTGTGATGTATCTGAATCAGACCTGACCCTGGATAGCAGTACCACCCCAAACAGGTGGAGGCGCAAGGCCCAGTGGTTAGGGCAGTGGACTCGCGGTCGTAGGATCGCAGTTTCGATCCCAGACCGGGCGTTATGAGTGTTTATTGAGGGAAAACACCTAAAAGCTCCACGAGGCTCCGGCAGGGATGGTGGTGATCCCTGCTGTACTCTTTCACCACAACCATCTCTCACTCTTACTTCCTGTTTCTGTTGTACCTGTATTTCAAAGGGCCGGCCTTGTCACTCTCTGCGTCACGCTGAATATCCCCGAGAACTACGTTAAGGGTACACGTGTCTGTGGAGTGCTCAGCCACTTACACGTTAAGTTCACGAGCAGGCTATTCCGTTGATTCGGATCAATCGGAACCCTTGTCGTCGTAACCGATGGAGTGCTTCCCTAAAAATCCACCCCAAACGTCAAGCTGGACAAATAACGTTTGTACAACGAAAATGCATATAGTTGTCATTTTACTACAGACTTTCTGTTCTTAACATAAGATTTGAATCTACTCCTGTGTTGTGGAGTAAAACTGCAGTGAAATTTAATAAATATAATTGTAAGCAATTAAAGTGGTTTTATTTCTATTATCTACAGGTCAATAAATCAAATAAGCTGTGGCAAGCTAAAATATATAATAGAACACTATATAGTATATATATAAGGTATAAGGACACATTTTTGACACATTGAAAATAATATACAGGAAAGCTAATTGCTACATAAAATGTAGTAATTTGATAGCAGAATAAGTATTTTTTTAGTAGGTTTTGCAAAACGATCATTACGTTTGTAGTTGGTTCTTAACACAGCACAACGCTGTTGATATTGTTTTGTTTCAACACATGATAAATAAAAATGAATAATGAATGATTGCATTTATAATATATTGCATCATAGATTTATATATATATTAACTGTTGAATACTTTTAAATGTGTCAAGTCAACAAAATTAATATATTTCCCAAATCTACATATTTCTCTTAGTTTTATGCTTCTGTCGATAAATTACGGGATCTGATTTATTCTAAGTACTTTGCTAGACACGTTCTTCTCAACTCTCCTTAAGAATTCTCATTAAGCTAGTACTATTCTTTATATGAACATTCAATACGTGTATACATATTCCAATCGTAAGTATTTCTATTAAACGTAACTTCCAACTATAGAATTTCCCTCTCCTCTTTTTACTATGGTATTGTTGTATATATATATATATATATATATTTTGATTTGAAAACCCCACTTGAATGGAAGAAAGCGCTAATGACCTAAATGATATGATATATATGTAAAAAATGTAATATATAAATAAATATCTGTAAATATAAACCATCCGATCTTCTGACTACCTCAATTCTTCTGATATATAAAACCTGTACATCATCTCCAAACCTTCCAACATATATATATATATATAATATATATATATATATATATATATATATATATATATATATGCTTACTACCCTTCTTTTTGTCTCTTTCTACTTAGCAATTAATCTGCCACATTCATTTATTTTTATCTTCATTTAGGTTCTCTCTTCGTCTGCATATCTATTTAACATCCAATCAATCAATCTATATATACACATATATGCATACACGCATATACACACACACGAATAAACACACATTATCACACAGACATACATCTTTCTATCTATCTATCTATCTATCTATCTATCTATCTATCTATCTATCTATCTATCTATCTATCTATCTATCTATCTATCTATCTATCTATCTCTTTTCGTCTTACTGCTGCAGTCCATCGCCTTCTCTCTCTCTCCTGTCGCCTTTCCGTTATGTTTCTTTCAGCCATCTTTCCTATCTTTGTCCTACCATCAGTTTTGTTCAGTTTCTGAATTCCTACCTCCATCTTCCCTTTTCACTCGTCTGCTCCTAATTCCCATCTAACTCCTTTCCCCTAAGGTACTTCCGCTTTCATCCTTCACCTGTTTCCTTTTTCCCGTTCAATTAGCCTCTTTTTCGCTTCGCTCAAGGCAACGAGATGACTGTTTTTATCTCCGCCGAGCTGTTACTTATGGCCAGAAAGCATCTCTCCTTCTCATCATACGTTACTTGCAAACTTACCCTCTATATGTCGTGTAGATCGAAAGACCATTTATGCTATTATCTGCTCAGTTTTGTTTTGCCTTTATTCATTTAGTCATATATTTATCATTGAAATGTAACATCATATATATTTATATTCCCTTGTTTGTTTCATTTAGCACAACCTCTGCTTTTCTTCCTACTTGTCTTACAATTATCATTTTAGTAAATAACATTTTGTATTTGCTGTTCGTTTCGTTTTGTATATTTTCTTCCCTTAACCAAGTATATTCATTACAGCTAATTTAGTTCGATTTTTGTGCACACTCCTTTATATCCTCAATGCTCTACTTAACTGTCGGCTACAGCAGAATGACCAATATTACCTGAAGCGACAAAATTTTAAGAATTTCATGTTCAAAATTAATAAACTGGTCAGATTACTGTTCGTTCTTTCGTGCTGTCCTTTCGCTATTTCTGTGAATTTCTTTGGCGTATATCCTTACTATCAGGTCATCCCATAAGTTCTGTCCGATTTTATCTTTTTTAAGATTGAATATAATTTAACAGTATTTTAGAATGTCTGATGGAATTAAAAATTACTTTTATGCATTTGTGTACATTTAAACTAATTAAATATTATTTTACAGAATAATAGAATTTAAATTTCTTTGATTAAAATCCTTTCTAATATGGAAGTATCCAAAGAGCATTTAAGGCACATAATGCTTTATGGGTATAAAAAAAGGAAACTCTGCAGCCGAAGCGACCCGAAATATACATTAAATTTCTGGGGAAGAATGTTTGAAAGAAAGAATTGCAGAAGATGGTTTGCAAAATTCAGAAGTGGAAATTTCAGACTTGAAGATGAAGATCGAACAGGACGTCCAGTTGAGTTCGATGATAAGCTCCTTGTGGCATTACTTGAAGAAAATCCTGCACTATCAGTTGAAGAATTGGCAATAAAGCTTATGTCAAACCATACAACTGTTCATCGTCATCTCCAAAAACTTGGAAAGGTTCCTAAACTTGGAAAATGGGTACCTCATGAATTGTCCGAAAGCAACTGCAAATCCCGAGTTGACAACTGTTCTTCTCTATATTCTCGCGAACTCATTTCACCCTTTTTGGATAGACTTGTGACTGGTGACGAAAAATGGATCTTCTATCGAGATGTTGAACGCCGTAAACAGTAGCTTGATAAAAGGGAAAAAAGCTCAACCACAACCGAGAAGGGTACTTCATAGGATAAAGGTTTTTCTCTCTATCTGGTGGGATTGTAGAGAAGTTGTTCACTTTGAATTGTTACCACCTAATGCAACAATCAATGCTCAAGTCTACTGTCAGCAATCAGAGCGTTTGAACCAAGCTTTAAAGAGAAAAAGACGCGCTTTAGTGAATCGAAAAGGAGTGATGTTTCATCGGGACGTACGCGACTCCATACAGCAAATATCACATCACAGAAGATCGAAGAGCTTGGTTGGGAAAAAATTCCTCATCCACCCTATTCTTGCGACCTTGTTGCTTCAGATTACCATTTGTTTTGTAGTTTACGAAATCATTTGGGGGACATTACTTTCGCAAGCCAGGAGGAAGTCGAAACTGACATTTCAGAGTTCTTCGCTTTGAAATCAAAAGTGTTTTACATTGATGGGATTAAAAAACTTGTAAATAGATGGAAGGAAGTCATAGATAATCAGGGAAAGTACATTGATAATTAAATTTCAATTAAATATAACCATATTTCTTTATTCAATATTCGAACAGAACTTATGGAATAACCTGATACGTTTTGCTATATAATTACTGGAGTATTGCAAACGTTATTTTATCTCTGTACTTATTTTTCTTTTTTTCTTTCTTTCTTTCTTTTCTTCTTACGTTCTGTCTCTCCGTCTACCTGCGTCTGCATACCTACCTACCACCTACCTACCTACCTACCTACCTACCTACCTACCTACCTACCTACCTACCTACCTACCTACATACATACATACCTACCTACCTACCTACCTACCTACCTACCTACCTGCCTGCCTATCTATCTATCTATCTATCTATCTATCTATCTATCTATCTATCTATCTATCTATCTATCTATCTATCTATCTATCTATCTGGCTCGTATCAGTTTACGCACCGCCCTTAACAGGTCGGGCGGATTTCTTTCAACGTCTAGAAGTTTTCTTGGGAACGTCTCGTCCTTTACTCTTAGTGGGGGATTGGAATGCTACCTTGGACACGCATGTAGACTACGTGGTAGAGATAGGAATAGACGGGGATGCAAATGCCTCAGAGACCTGCTCAGACGCTTTCAACTGTCTGACAGGTTTCGACTAGACCACCCGAATGCGCCAACGTGGACATGGAGCAACCGCATCGGGTCGTCGAGATCGTATCTAGATAGGATACTGTGTAGGACAGTAGATAGAGATAGCATAGGATGTCCACAATTCCACATAGTCAGCTACACGGATCACAAACTTGTGACATGTACGCTAGACTTAGGTAAGACACTTAGGCAGGGTCCCGGATACTGGAAACTAAACGCGTCTTTCCCATCGAGACAAGTTTTCAGAGACCGGATTAGCACACTAGTAAAGAGGGCTTTGACGGGAGCCATCATCAACAACAAATGGTGGTTTGCCCTCAAGAGAGCAGTAAAAGCAGAAGCGATTAGGTACAGCAAAGCACTAGCCATAGATAGAAATAGAGTAGAGGGTGAGCTAGTTAAGAAGCTAGAAGAGGCAATTAGAAGCGGCATCGCATCCGACGTTTTGGCGGCGAGGTTGGCCCTCGACCAACACTTCAACGCCAAACACGAAGGATGTGCTGTCAGAGCTAGGATGCGTGCTCTAAGGAACGAAGGTGTTGGAGCCGCGAGAGAGGCCCGGGTGGCAGAGGCGCAACAGGGCAACAAAGCCACCATTCGGTCACTGGTAGATGAACAGGGGCGCGAATTGCTCGAGCCAAGTAAAATGTGTGAGGCCTTTCAGCAGCATTTTGCCCGACTGTTCGGAACGAGTGGAGGGCAAGAACGTAGGGTGGACTTCAGTGCCTACCTACATAGCCTACCACGACTCTCGACAAGAAAGGCAGGGTGCTGCGAAGGTGCCATCACGGCGGCGGAAGTGCGGGAAGCGATGGCAGAATGCTCGAGGGACAAATCACCGGGTTGGGATGGTCTACCCTACGAGCTTTACAATTGTATGCCAGACTTGTTTGGAGATCTCTTGGCGGCGGTGTACTGCAACTGGCAGCAAAACGGGAGCATTCCTGGTTTTGTGAGCCGAGGAGCCGTAACACTGCTGAAAAGATCTAAACAAGGGAAATGTAATAGATAACTTTAGGCCCATCACTCTGCTTAATGCAGACTTGAAAATTTTGGCCAAGGTGCTAGCCAAGAGGTTGGCGCTTGTCATCGAGAAACTGGTCGACAAGGCGCAAACATGCGCCGTGCCAGGCCGGACCATCCATGACAACCTCCATCTGATGCGCTACATCATAGACAGGGTAGTTAACGAACCTGGCATGGGTGGGGGCCCTGATCAACTTGGATCAATCAAAAGCCTTTGATAGGGTAGACCATCGATACTTGGAGGCAGTCCTGAGAGCGGCTGGTTTCGGTCCCGTCTTCCGCGGCTGGATAGCTGCCTTGTACAGAGGCATCCGTTCGGTAATTCGCGTAAATGGACATCTATCGAGACCTTTCGACATTGCACGTTCGGTCCGTCAGGGATGCCCCTCTCGGCGCTTCTATACGTATTGACTCTTGAGCCACTACTGCGGAAGCTGGCGACTCTAAGGGGCATCCCGCGAGAATTGGGATGCGGGACGAGCGTGTCTGCATACGCGGACGACGTCACCGTCATAGTGTCTAGCCACGAGCACATCGAGCTGGTCGGCGAGACACTGAAAAACTACGAAGCGGTGACAGGAGCGAAAATCACCGGGAAAAGTCAGTGGGCTTGCGACTAGGCACCTGGAGAAGCAAGCCCATGCCGTCCACCAGCGCCCCGTCGTGGGACGCTGGACCGACGGCCCGGTTGAGTGCTCGGGTCTGGTTCGGTCCGGACCTCCAAGTGGAGAAGAACTGGAACGAGATAACGAGTAGGGTGGTCACTCTCGCCCGGCAATGGGCCGAGAGGAAACTGTCCCTAAAAGGTCGAGCGGAGGTGGCGAACACGTACATCGCGTCCGTCATCTACTACCGCCTGACCGTCGTACCTTGTCCCGACCCTACCATCACCAAACTACAACGCATCCTCTTTCGCTTCTTGTGGAAAGGATGCGTCCCGATGGTCAGGCGATCCATTTGCTGTCAACACCCGTTTAAAAGGAGGGCTGGGCATGCCGTGGTTGATGATGCGCAGACACGCGCTGAGACTGCGACATCTCTGGCTCTATGTAGACGACGGTGAACAGGTGTGGTCGCCGTTTGTGAGGCACGCTTTCCCGCAGCTCGTCTCCATGACCGAACTGCAGTCGTGGATCAAAAAGAGGCCGAGGAAGGGCGAATGGCACCGCGAGTGTCGCGTTGCTCTCAAGCAACTCTGCCGTCCTGGGTCGACCTTAAGTGACTTCAACACAACCAAAGCATTCTATAGGGGTTTAGTGGAGGGGAGGTACGACGACGAGCTCGGGGCGAACCTGGACGTCGACGAGGAGTACCTGACCCGCCTGTTCGGGACGACTTTCGGGCCAGGGCCCATGGACAACTTCCAGAGATCCCTGGCCTGGCAGTGCTACCGAGAAGCGCTACCCGTTCGGGATAAGCTCTACAGACACGGCTCGAGAAACACGGGCCCGACCTGCCCGAGATGCGGTCAGAGCGACGAAACCGTTTCTGCACGCACTCGTTCAGTGTCCAACAATTTCCGACCTGTGGGCTTATGTCGAACAACTGCTGTCACGTGTGGGACGAGTCGGTTTATCAGCTGAGTCTATCGTCAATATTGTCACGCCTCCTTCCTTCAAACGGGAAGGAAGAGCTATTTTCATCATCCTTGTGGCTATGGCGAAAGAATGTATCTGGTGGACGCGTCTGAAGGATTGGAGACAAACACTTTCCTCTCTGGTCAATCTCTCATCAACTTCTTCAAGTACCACTTGAAAGGAAAGTGAGAGTAGAGAGGCAAGTTTTGTCTAGCGAATGTTTTAAAAAAAGATGGGTGAATGTAGCAAGAATGGCACGTATGATGACGAAGCCACCTTGAGCATAGTCCTATGAACCCAGAAATCGAAAACAGAGAGTTGCTTATTTGCAAAAAAAAAAAAAAAAAAAAAAAAAGAAATATAAAATGTGACTTCATTGACCGAGGTTACCGTGGTCTTTTCCGCAGGCTTTTCTTTCCACGGGTAAACCTCACCTGTCCTCCCCTTTACACTTCATATTGACATTTCTGTGATAACGATCCCTATTGATCATTTTTTTTTTCCTCTCCCCCCCTTTTTTTTTTTTTTTTTTTTTTTTTTAATACCTTCAAAAGAAAAGCTCTACCTTGTAATTTGTTCTATCTGTGTGCAGCCCTGTGTGGCTAATAAAGAAACATATCTATCTATCTATCTATCTATCTAACTACCTATCTATCCTCCACTTGTGATGTTCACTTACTTTCTACTATAGGCAATATATTTATACATGTACAAACATAGGCACAGATACATATTTATATACAACTATACAAGCACAAACACACATACATGCATGCATACGTACATACAGTTTTTATGGATGGCTGCTCTGCTTGTCATAGTGCTTGTCTATCTCGTAAATGAATAAATTTTCATTCCTCTACTTCAAGGACAGAGAATAATAAAACTTATTGTTCTCTGGGAATGCAAAAATGACAATATAATTATTTGCTCAGACGACCTCATGCAAGAATTTTCAATACACGCACTTATACATACATACATACATACATACATACATACATACATACATACATACATACGTACGTACGTACATACATACATACATACATACATACGTACAGATATATTTGTGTGTGTATATGTATACATATGCATATATATATTTATATAAGGGAATGTATACATATATATATATATATATTATATATATATATATATATATATATATATATATATATGTATATATATATATATATGTATGTATATATATATACATATATGAGTCTGTGTGTGACCATGTGTATATATATATGTATATATATATATGCATATGTATTTATATACACATACATATATATATACTTACTTATATTTTATCTTTTTCGTTAAAAAAGACATTATTGACAGTAACTTCGAAGTCAGTGTCTGTTCTATTTTTCTTAAATTGTGATTTGTACGCTTCAAAATAAAGCCCCCCCCCCAAAAAAAAAACAACACAATATATATATTGAGTAATCCTTCATTTTAATGTAAATTCTTCTTACTATAAGTTAACATGAAAACAAACATGAATATATTTATGTATGAATGTAAGTATATATATATATATATATATATATATATATATATATATATATATATATATATATATATTCTTTTCGTTTTTTATTTATTTATGTACATATGTGTGCATGTTTTTTTTTCTGTGTGAATTACTGATATTATCCATTCTAATATACAATATAAATAAATAAATTACACTGTATTCAAGCCGCCTGACTGAACGTCATTTTTTTCTTCCTTTCATCACCCCTTAAATATACGCAGAGAACGCAGAAGAAAGTGTAAACAGTTGCAAAATAAACAGCTACTCAATCATATAATCAAAAGATTCCAATGCTTATGTTTGCTGTCATCCACTTTTGGCCTCTTTCAACCCGTGTAAAACATTCCCTCCCAACTGAGAATCGTTCGGGGTAATTGAGAAGTAATATGAAATTCCATTTGGAATTGGCAAATTCTTTCGGGTCAAAGAGGAAAGACAGGAAACTGAATCTAAGTAGTGCGGGGAGCAGATTCCTAGTCTTTGGAGACAAAGTAGGTTTATATATATATAATATATATATATATATATATATATGATATATGTGTGTTTGTTCGAGTGTGCCTGTGTGTGCATGTGTGTGTGTGTGTGTGTGTGAGTGCCTGTGTACACAAACAGACAGTTACACACATATACATACGCGCATTCGAAATTACACACATATAAATAATCATTTACACATTTGTATATACATATACAAAACAAACACGTTAGCATATCGTGTGTGTGTGAATATATGTGCGTATATATATACATACATACATACATATATATATATATATATATTATATATATATATATATTATATATATATATATATATATATATAAATATATGTGTGTGTGTGTGTATGCAGCAATTCAAATTTTGGCATGCACAGATACTGATTCACTCATACATACATACATATGTTTGTGTATGTGTGGAGGTGGGCGTGGAAGGGTGCTGTCCCTATGCATACATACGTTTTTCATATATTTCAAGTTCTAGCTGTAAACATCTACCTATTTATGACAATTTCTGAAATATACGTATTAAATAGAAATCTCCTAAACGAAATAAATAGAACGTGCACTTATGCATACGAAATCGTAAGCATTTATATACACTTAAAGATACATTTATAGTTATAAATGTCATAAAAACATGTTACGCGTGCACAGATGCATATATGCGAGTGTCTAGCCTTTTCTGCTCATTCTTTATACAGGTTGTCTCAGTGATTAAGACGTTTCTTTCTCAATCATGTAAATTGGGTTCAATTCTTCAGCGCGACACGTCGAGGAAGTGAAATTAACCATAGCACCAGCTGGCTAATTGTCATATTAATGAATTTGGCAAATGGAAAATAGGCGGAATTTATGCAGTTATATCTGTCTATGTATGTATGTATGTATGTATGTATGTATGTATGTATGTATGTATGTATGTATGTATGTATCTATGTATCTATCTATCTATCTATCTATCTATCTATCTATCTATCTATCTATCTATCTATCTGTCTGTCTGTCTGTCTGTTTATCTGTATGTCGGTCTCTTTGTCTATCTATCTATCTATCTATCTATCTATCTATCTATCTATCTATCTATCTATCTATCTATCTATCTATCTATCTGCTTGTCTGTCTGTTTCTCTCTCACTGTCTCTCTCTTTATCTATCTTTCCCTATATACATATATGTGTGTGTGTAGCGTATGCATATATGTGCGTGTGTATATATGTATATATGTATATATATATGTGTGTGTGTGTGTTTGTGTGTGTGTGTACAAATTCTTTGTGGACAATTCCCTTCGCATCGTTGAAACAAATCAGCATCGTCTTGACACTTGATACTGGACTTCACGACGCGTTTTTGGGGGGTTGTGGTGACGTCGAATGCTTCCATCGACTACGCTGCTGCTTCGTTTCCGGGTCGGAGCTGTAGCACCAGTATTCGTCGCCTGTGGTGACCTTCGGAAAAAGATTCGGCTCAACTTCTCACTGTTCTTTCAGTGCACGACGATATTGATCTTTCGTGAGCAACCCTTTTCATTCGCAATTCCTCGATCAAAATTCGTTAGCAGGAGATCCAGGACACATTGGGCATATCAAAAAAATTGTCAATTGCTCGACGACGATCCTTCGAGAATAATTCATAGATTTTCCTGATGTTTTCATTCGTTCGGGCGGTGGACGGTCGCCCTGAAAGAGGTTTTACTTCGAACGACGAGTGAACATTGCTAAAGCGTGAAAACCACACATAAACCTCGGTTTTGCTCATGGGAGCGTCCTTGTAAGCTGGTTTATGAAGGACAACTGTTTCGGCCACTGTTTTCCCTGGCAGAATACAGAATTTCAGGGAAATATGCTATTACTTCGTTACAGCCATCGCAAAAATCGACGAACAGAGGAGAAGCACTAAAAAACCAAAGAGGCACTACATGGCAGAACGACTTCAGTGTACGACGCTTGTCAGCAGACCGATGCCTGGGGGTCGCATCAAGCGTCACATCAAGCCTGAACTACAATGGGCTTGTCACGCAGAGAACGTGTCCGCTTAATTTTTGGGTACTCCCATGTATGTGTGTATGTGTATGTGTGTTTGTTTCTGTGTGCGTGTGTGTGGGTGCATTTCGAAAAATTACGCCTGTGGAATGCTTAAACTGTCTGTTCCGTATCTAAAAGCACTGAAATACATGTGTATTGACAGTCTAGGTTACTAAATCATCCGCAAGCTTTGAATTTTCGAAAATGAGTGAAATCAAAAGGCCGTCATTTGAAAGCAAAAAGCCATTGATATGGAAAGTACATGGATGTAAAGCAATGCCACAATTATTAAATTTAATCTGACCCATTATAACATGCAAAAGAACGTTCACAAACATACAGACAAGCACAGATGTACATATTGCTACTGATATATATGTTATTTCCGGCGCTATTCCTCAACGTAAGATGCTTTCGCAAGACGAATAGTGTGGTATTGGCTCTTTCGTACTGTAAATTCATGTTAAGTAGGATGTACACTTTGTTATTCTGAACTAATACTGCTTCAATCGCTTATAACGACTATAAATATGTGTGTTTGAGTGTGTGTATATGTTTCTGTCTGTCTGTCTGTCTGTATGTATGTATGTGTATGTATATATATGTGTATGTGTGTATGTGTGTGTGTGTGTATATATATATATAAAAGATAAAAATAAAAATATGCATATTTACGAGCGAAAAGCACGTAAACACATAGGTAGAGACAAATACGGGGCAAAATACAAAAAGAAGTCTAACTCCTCCTCAGTTGTCGACTATTTTTACTACGTGTCTCGTACTTTTAACTCCATGACAGGAAGACTTCATAAGACAGCAGCATCCAGAAATTTTGAAAATATAAAATTTGTCGCGAGTTAGGGCTTCGATCGAACAAACGACACCAGAGTGGACGAATAAGTAAACGATCGATGAAGACAGACGGTTGTGGTTGTTAGGCCAAAACGAATTGTAATGGATAACGCCTGGGAGAAATTCTGTAAGGTATTAGAATAAATGGAAGAGAGAAAAATCTATCGAGAGGCGAGAGATATAACATGCGGCTATCTGATCGTCCCATCGAGAAAATAGAGAGGAGGAAAATGGCCTCTAGTCACGTGTGAGCAACAGGCAGAAGGGAAAGGGGTCAAGTGAGAAGATGAGAAAAAGAAATAAAGGGAGTGGGGAGAATGGAGGAGTGAAAGAAAGGCTGACGGGGGACAGCAAAGAAGGCGGGATAGAAAAAGAAATATAGAGGATTGTAGAGGGATAAAGAGAAAGAAGGGAAATAGGCAGGGACACAGAATCGCAGAAAGTATGCATAAATGTAAAAAAACTTACTGCTGAAAAAGGCTGCGTCGCGTTCAATAATAAAATAAAAAAAGAAAAAATATACATTAAGTACATGACATCACCAACGAGTGAAAAATACGTAAACACAGTACGGACGCCATTTCTCTCGCCTTTAGATACCGTTTTCCTCTTCTATGTTTCTCTTCTATTCATTTTATTTCCTTTGAAAATTTTCCCCAGGCGTTACCCTTTACAATTCGTCTTGGCTTAACGGCCCTAAATGTCTGCTTTCGTTGATCGCTTACTTGTACGTCCGCTCTGGTGTCGTTTGCTCGTTCGAAACCCTAACGCTCCACAAATTTTATATTTTAAAATTTTCTGGATGCTGCTGTCTTATGAAGTTTTCCTGTCTTGTCGTTAAAAGCACGAAACACGTAGTAATATACAGTTCACAAATGAGGAGGAGCTTGACTTCTTTTGGTATTTTGTACCGTACTTGTCTCTCAATGTGTGTTTACGTATGTTTCGCTCTTTGGTGATGTCCTGTACTTTATGTGCATTTTTTCCCTTTTATTTAATAATTGAACGCCACGCAGCCTTCGTGAACGGTAAATTTTTACATCATGTATATATTTATACAGATACAAAATATACATTTTGCTCTTATCTTTGCTTCACCCTTTGAGAAATGGATATCACAGTTTGTCTCCAACGGCTTTATTTTTGAAAGCATAAGGCTTTCTTTAGTTTTGCTATGTGTTCCTATACGATTCATCCTTATATGTCACAGGGTCGCTAGATCATTTATGTTATTACCTGCTTCAGTGTAACATTTATCGTTAAGTTGTATGATTTCCCTTCTTCATTTGTGTGTGTGTATACATGTGATTCTGTCTCAAATATATATCTATACACACACACACACATGCATATGAGGGTGAAGTGGTTCTATATGTTTGGGAATATGCTGGTTTTTGTATGTATATATGGGTATAGTATGAGGTTATGTATACGTTTGTACGTGTACTTGCATGTATTTACGTATGTGTGCATGTTTATGTACATATCTGTGTGTGAACGTGTGTATCTGTATGTATGTGTGAGTGTGTGTATGTGTAGTGTGAGAGAGATAGTGAGAGAGAAAGAGAGAGAGAGAGAGGGGAAAATAGAAACGATGATAGATCGATCGACAGCCATACAGACACATTCATAGATTAATAAAAGTTCTCGTCATCATCACCATTTTATGTTCACCTCTCTATGTCAAGCCATAATGTTGTAGTTTTGATGTAAAACTTCAAAATAGTCTTTTAAGGCAATTTTAAAATATATTCTTTTGTAATGAATTCCTATACCCTGGAGTCATATATTTTTCCTCATGTCTACCTTGAACTTGAGAAATTTCTTTTCTTCATGAAAAACTGGTATATTTTATTCTTTTGTTTTTATTACGGTGTTATTTGCAAATCATTACTTAGCTTTTTCATCCTTTGCAATGGATGGAAGCACTCCGTCGGTTACGACGACGAGGGTTCCGGTTGATCCGAATCAACGGAACAGTCTGCTCGTGAAATTAACGTGTAAGTGACTGAGCACTTCACAGACACGTGTACCCTTAACGTAGTTCTCGGGGATATTCAGCGTAACACAGAGAGTGACAAGGCCGGCCCCTTGAAATACAGGTACAACAGAAACAGGAAGTAAGAGTGAGAGAAAGTTGTGGTGAAAGAGTACAGCAGGGATCACCACCATCCCCTACCGGAGCCTCGTGGAGATGTTTAGGTGTTTTCGCTCAATAAACACTCACAACGCCCGGTCTGGGAATCGAAACCGCGATACTATGACCGCAAGTCCGCTGCCCTAACCACTGGGCCATTGCGCCTCCACATCCTTTGCAATAACTCCCACAAGAAGAGGTGCGGTGGATCACTGTAAAATCCAATATTGTAATCAGTCACTCAGGTTTCCCTATGCAGCAACCAAATCTACTTCAACAGCATTTATAATACAGACCACACATATTTTAAAATCTTTCGTCTGAAATAAGTGAGTGATTGTCATGAAATTAATGCCGAGTGTATTCACTAGCATGACTTAAACCGACAAGCTAGTCATCTTGATAATTAATATAACGTACAGCTGTCTCTTCTTATGTGTTTAATTGAATATTTCGGAAGCAATTTTGGTGGGTGCACGAACAAGTTTGCCATTTAATAATAAGAACACTATCTTTATTATTACCTTCATCCACACAGGCTCTTCTTCTGAGTGCTTGGTTCTTCATTTGTTGTACCACCTGTTACTAGAAATGGCATGAAGAGGACATAAACTGCTGCTCTATGAAGCTACCAGTGTTATAAAGTATCGAAGATTCATGACTGTGGTTGGCAGAAATACTGAATAACTGGCAATTTTTTTTTCTTTTGTTTTGTTAGCAAGTAGTGTTGATCCACAATACCTCTGGTGCATTTAGAAATACTTCGTTACAATACAACAACAA
>NC_043004.1:98299922-98312422 GCF_006345805.1 Octopus sinensis | reverse complement strand
GCGCCTATTTTTTCTGACGAAATCCACGAGGAAACTATGTTGTGCAATAATATTTTCTGCATTATTGCTTTATTCTGCGTTAGGCATGTACTCCTTATAGTTGGTAGGACAGTGGTGCTCCTCTACAGCAGATGTATAGAATGGACCCATAATGTTTGCAACTGATGCATGCGCAATCGAATTTATGAATTATGAGGTCATTAGTATCTTATAGGTGTTTATGGTTCGTTATGAGATGCGGCATCTTTCTTCTCCCTCTTCTCTCTCTGTTAGTGTTTTTCACAGTACCTCTCCCTTTTTATCTCTCTACCCACCACTCATTATATATCTTCCTTAATACCATCTGTCTATGATGGCAGAATCGTTAGCACGCCGGGCGAAATGCTGAGCGGTATTTCGTCTGCTGTTACGTTCTGAGTTCAAATTCCTCCGAACTCGACTTTGCCTTTCATCATTTCGGGGTCGATAAATTAAGTACCAGTTACGCTCTGGGGTTGATATAATCGACTTAATAACCTTTGTCTTTCCTTGTTTGTTGCCTCTGTGGTTAGCCCCTTGTGCGTAGTAAAGAAATAGGTATTTCGTCTGCCGCTACGTTCTGAGTTCAAATTCCTCCTAGCTCGACTTTGCCTTTCATCCTTTCGGGGTCGATTAAATAAGTACCATATACGCACTGGGGTCGATGTAATTGACTTGATCCCTTTGTCTGTCCATGTTTGTCCCGTCTGTGTTTAGCCCCCTGTGGACAATAAAGAAATAAACATCTATCTATCTATCTATCTATCTATCTATCTATCTATCTATCTATCTATCTATCTATCTGTCTGTCTGTCTATCTATCTATCTATATATCTATCTGTCTATCTATCTTCAATACACCAATATCACTCACTCTTTTCCTCCGTCTCTTTAATTATAACCATCCACCCCTCTCTCTCTCTCTCTCTCTCTCTTTGTATCTATCATCATCCGCTAATACATACCCCAGCACTGCAGTAACATATCCTACAAATTCATCGCCTCATCCCTCCACATCTCTCTCACTTTCTCCCTCGCTCTGACTCTTTCTCTCTCCCTCTATCGGAAGACTCCCTACATATCAAACACAACTCATCAATACAGTTTCTCCCTCACACACTCACACGCTCACGCACACATTCCATCTTCCAAAACCAAATCAATGGAATCCTTTAGAATAATAACAGAAGAGGGTGCCAGCCTGACTTTAGCCAATTATGGTGTCAACAAACTGCTTCTCCCATCGTCTATCATTCTGTTTTGAATAAATTCCTGATAGAAAAATCTAGAATACATCTCTTTATCACATATTGACCAATCACATTTCGCAAATATACAATGTACAACTGAGTGATGCCTTCTTTTATATGTACATATGTGTGTGTATGTGTGCGTGCGTGTGCGTGTGTGTGAGGTGTCTGTGTATCTATATGCATACATAGGCATACAAGGCGGTGAGCTGGTTGAAACGTTAGCACGCCGGGCGAAATGCTTAGCAGCATTTCGTCTGCCGCTACGTTCTGGGTACAAATTCCGCCGAGGTCGACTTTACCTTTCATCCTTTTGGGGTCGATTAAATAAGTAGCAGTTACGCACTGGGGTCGATATAATCGACTTAATCCGTTTGTTTGTCTCCTCTGTGTTTAGCCCCTTGTGGGTAGTAAAGAAATATATTTGCATACATAGGCATACAAGGCGGCGAGCTGGCTGAAACGTTAGCACGCCGGGCGAAATGCTTAGCAGTATTTCGTCAGCCGCTACGTTCTGGGTTCAAATTCCGCCGAGGTCGACTTTACCTTTCATCCTTTCGGGGTCGATTAAATAAGTACCAGTTACACACCGGGGTCGATATAATCGACTTAATCCGTTTGTTTGTCCCCTCTGTGTTTAGCCCCTTGTGGGTAGTAAAGAAATATATATGCATACATATATATATCTACATGTGTATGTGTGTTAACACGCGCACGACAGGCGTTCCTGAGTTTCATGTCTATGAAATCTACTTACGTGTGTGCCGTCGGCTCTGAGCTATAAAAGAGTCGTGCTGAACATTTCCAGGCTTTGGGTAAAAGAAAATGTTGGAGGATCAGTTAATAATGATTTTATTCAACGTATTCCATCCATATATTCCACACACTATTGCAGCAATTTTTCAATTTTTTGAAAGTCCTGTTAATCAGAGGTTCCCAAACGTTTTAGACCATCGAGTCCTTCATGGAATCCTTGATCTTTCATTCATCCCCAGAAATGTACAGGAACATAAATAAATAATAACAATAATTAAGTAGATGTGCAGTTTCCAGGCATTTATCGACCCCTTGTTTAGTCTCAACGACCAGTTTACAGTCCTCTGCTGTAAATGAACTCGGAATTTTGTCTCCCAACCAAACCTTCCGCGAAACCCTTAAAGCCAGGTACATTTCAACGCCCCCTCATATGTATATTTTGAGCCTTCAAATTTGCGATGTTACTTTGGTGTAATGGTTAACACAGATAAACCGGTTTATAACGAACGCGACGTTCGAAATTCGTAAATGAAACCTCAACATTTTGTTTTCTCAGTGCATGAGATACGCTTGTTGAACATGAGGCCGCAACTTCCTAACGTTGAGAGGTTTGATTTCATTAATTTATTGAAAATGATTTGTCCAGGATGTTGGGTAATCTAACCTCCTAAAAAAATGGGGAAAATGTGATGTCAAAAAGTACAGAAAGAAAATAATTGGGTATCGCGTTACGAAGGCAAACTATTGAAAAATTATATTAACAACGATTAATTACGACTGTTAAACGGAGTTAAGTGTAATTTACCCACACAGTATTTGTGAAAATCTATAAGTTTTTGTATAGAGCATTTTTAACAATAAGGCACGCACAGCTTACAGCGTCATTAATTTATTAATCAAATTAACTGCCAAGTATTATTTATGCAAATTAATTCATCTAGCTTGGCGATGCCGCTAATTATAGTGACTGTATAAGTTTTTGATAACAGTATTAAGTGGTGGGCCAACTACTAATAAAGATACGTCAATGTCAGATTGAAAATTCTCTTGCCGATTTCGCTATTTTTCCTCAAAGAGATAGCGTAAAAAATATTCAGCGGATCTTATAAAATTTCAGTTATGCTCATGATGTTGGCTCAAATTTATAAATTTATACCGCTTTGCACTAGAGTAATACTTAAAGCATCATTAACGCGCGAGTGCACACACACGTGCGCACGTACACACATATATATACTTACATATATATATACTTACATATATATACACACATATATATACTTACAAAGGCGGTGAGCTGGCAGAAACGTTAGCACGCCGGGCGAAATGCGTAGCCGTATTTCGTCTGTCGTTACGTTGAGTTCAAATTCCGCCGAGGTCGACTTTGCCTTTCATCCTTTCGGGGTCGATAAATTAAGTACCAGTTACGCGCTGGGGTCGATGTAATCGACTTTATCCCTTTGTCTGTCCCCTCTGTGTTTAGTCCCTTGTGGGTAGTAAAGAAACATATATATGCTTACATAAATGCATTCATATATTTCTAAAGTGTGTGTGTATGTGTAGGTGCGTGTGTGCATGTGTGTTTAATAATATATATATATATATATATGCATATGATAAATAATGAATTTGATGCATTTACTCAAGTCTTACATGTGTTTTTGATAAATATTGGAGTGGTATAGTTCCAAAATTCAATCGATTTAATCAATCGATCCGTCGTCGACTGACTGAAAAAATAAAAACTACGAACATTTATCTTCCTCTGAACTAGAATGGGAATATATTATTTCTTTACTACCCACAAGGGGCTAAACACAGAGGGGACAAACAAGGACGGACAAACGGTTTAAGTCCATTACATCGATCCCAGTGCGTAACTGGTATTTATTTAATCGACCCCGAAAGGATGAAAGGTAAAGTCGACCTCGGCGGAATCTGAACTCAGAACGTAGCGACAGGCGAAATACCGCTACGCATTTCGCCCGGCGTGCTAACGATTCTGCCAGCTCACTGCCTTAACTGTGAATATATGAGATGATTTAGCGATGTGGTTAATCGTGATGTTAAGAAGATCGCTTCGTGACCACGTGAATATTCGAGTTGTATCCGATTTTGTTCAATAACTTTTACTATAGCTCGGGCCTGACCAATATCTTGTGAATGAATTTAGCTGATTGAAACTGTATGGAAGTCCGTAATAAGCGTATGTGAATGTCTATACATGCATTTATGCATGTGTGGATCGGTTTTTGTGTTTGCTTCTCACAACATAATCACTGGCGTTTGTTCATCTCCCTAGAAGAGACCTACAGAATATGTACGAACCTAAGAAGAGACCTACAGAATATGTAAGAACCTAAAATTAAGTGCGAGAGTTGACTTGATTTGCTAATTCTGCAAGGTAGTAAGACAGACCATTGTATTCCAGTACCTGGGATAACAGGAAAAAAACTGTCTGTGACTGTTTCCTTTCATTGTGTGTGTGTATATGTGTGGGTATGCGTGTGTGTTCTAATGGTGTTAGAAAAACTACGTATGAATTATAGCGTAGGAGTTAAATATTGCGTACTAATTGCAGGTTCTTGAACCTATTATGAAAGATATATTAAAATAGGACAGAAAACATATTGCAGCAAATGGTCCCGGGTTCAGTCCCACTGCGTGGCACCTTGCGCAAGTGTCTTCTACTATAGCCTCGGGCCGACCAAAGCCTTGTGAGTGGATTTGGTAGACGGAAACTGAAAGAAGCCCGTCGTATACATGTATATATATATATATATATATGCGTGTGTGTGTTTGTGTGTCTGTGTTTGTCCCCCTAGCATTGCTTGACAACCGATGCTGGTGTGTTTATGTTCCCGTTACTTAGCGGTTCGGCAAAAGAGACCGATAGAATAAATACTGGGCTTACAAAAGAATATTTCCCGGGGTCGAGTTCATCGATTAAAGGCGGTGCTCCAGCATGGCCGCAGTCAAATGACTGAAACAAGTAAAAGAGTAACACTAATAAATACGGAAAGACTTAATCAGTAAAATTAATTAATACGAATTTCTCATAACGAACCATAAACACGAATACTCACCAATAAGATACTAATGACCGCATAATTTATAAATTCGATTGCGCATGTGTCAGTTGCAAACATTATGGGTCCATTCTATACATCTGCTATAGAGGAGCACCACTCTCCCACCAACTATAAGGAGTACAAGCCTAACGCAGAACAAAGCAATAATACAGAAAATATTATTGTACAATATATTTTCCTCGTGGATTTCGTCAGAAAAAAATAATTGGGAATTGTTTTGATGTTTCTAATAAAACTATGTTTGCTTATATTTTCCAAAATACCACCATTTTGCTTTTGCTTCCAGCATTTTTCAAATTGTAATGGACATGCTGTAAATATATATATATAATATATATATATATACACGCACAAACAGATACATATTTTAAGATATACATATATATATATACACACATATTAACATATATATTGTACACGTACACGAACACACACATCTAGTTACCACACATACGTATATGATACAATATTATATATATGTGTGTATATTCATATATACTTATATATATATATACATATATATATAATATATATATAATATATATATATATATATATATATAATATATATAATATACATATATATATATAATATATATATAATATACATATATATATAATACAACGTGTGTGTGTGTGTGTTTGTGTACGTGTGTGTGTAGGCACTCCAGCATTACTTTCTCATGAAAATGAGAGTAGAGTGTGCTAGAAACGTTATTGATGGATTTAGAAATTTTAATGTTCCAAATAGATTTTGAAGAACTCATATGAAATATCTGAAAAACCTTGATATAAAGAGATATAACTAAATGATAAGTCTTCAGTGCAATATTGCTTTGCAGGCAGAAATCATGATATAATCTGGCTGTAATTCGTTTTTATATCTAATACGCTCTCAGACACAAATATCAATTCACGTTCAAGTGGTATTTTATACAGAAACAGCTTCAAGTTTTCATACGTGTACACTTTTATCAGTATTCTGAGAAGAGCCCGCGACACTATATATATATATATATATATATACACACACATACACACACAAATATATATATATATATATATTTAAGGGAGGGGAAGAGAGAGAGAAAAACAGAGACAAAGACAGACAGATAGATGGATATTTATATATATGCATATATATATATACACACATACATGTACATGCATACGCATGTATATATGTGTGGGTATGTATATATGCAATATGTATATGTATGCATACGTATATAGATACATACACACACACATACACACATACACACATATATATTTTTTTTAATTATATAAGCAGTTCTCTGTGCACGCACACATGTTTATTACATGTATATATAAGTGTGTCCCTCCTCTCTCTCTCTCTCTCTATGCGTATGTACACTCACACGTATATACAGATGAATGCATATATATTTATATATATTCTCATAGAAAGAACGATAGATTTATATGTGTGTGCGAGTAGAGAGAAAGGTGTGAGCGACTAGCATGTATAGTTAAAATTTCATATACACATGCTGAGACGTGCATCGTCACATACACGTGCATTTATTCGTCAAAATGTGGACATGTGCGATGCTTATAGGCATATGAGTGTATGTATGCATACTCATGTGCCCGTGAGCATCTCTCTTAATATATACACATATATACATATATACTTTCACACATACATATATACATTTATACCCATGCAAGTGCATATGTATATATATATATATATATATATTATATATGTGTGTGTGTGTGTGTGTGTGTGTGTGTGTGTATGTATGTATATACATGCGCAGTCATACATGTACAGACGCACGTGTGTAAGGAATTATGAATCATCAAATGTTTAATCTTCTTTAATGCTACATGATGTAACAAAAGTATTTGATTTATGGGGTCAAACTTTCTACAGAACACTTTGTTTCATCTCTTGATTTCACTGTATCCTAATCAATCCTTAACAAAATCGTTCCCAATTCAATATGTATAAATCAATAAACAAAACATTAAGAAGAAAACAAGAGATCAGTTAGAAATCTGAATTATGTTTGATGAGTTATCATAAAAAAAAAAGAAGAAAATAATTGTGCACGTATTTCAAAAGATCCTCATTATTACTACTTTGGTTTCCTGGAAAACACACACACACACGCAACTACTCCCTCACATACACGTACACATATACACACATATGAAAACAGACAGAAACACACTCGCACATGGTCATATAAAATTGTACATATTTATATATATTTGTGTGTGTATATGCGAGCATGTATATATATATTATATATATATATATATATATATATATATACATATGCATATATGCAAAAATATATTCATATATATTTATATACACGCACACGTGCACACACACCTATACATACGTGCATGTATATTTGTTCGTATGTGGCCTTGTATATATTCTACGTGTCCTTTCGTTACCCTCTATGTATGTATGAATATATATGTATATATGTACGTATATATATATATATATATATATATATATATATATATATAATATATATATATATATATATGTGTGTGTAATTATCTATCTATCGGTCTATCTATCAGTCTATCTACACGCACACATACAGTATACACACATACACACGCGAGAAAACATGCATTTACACGCATAGCTGCGATTTTAAGAAGTCCACTCTTCTACAGCATAGTTCCCTGTTCCAGCCCGCTTTGTGGTGTCTTATATACGCGCCTTCTTTTGCGACATCTGGTTGTGTAAAGCCATTTTAGTGCAATTCCTTTGATAGAATTAGTATTGTAATCCATCTTCTCGCTCCCTCTATCCCCATCTCTCTCTCTCTTTCTCTCTCTCTATATATACATATAATTGATTTATTAGGAGCACTCCATCGGTTACGACGATGAGGGTTCCAGCTGATACGATCAACGGAGGAGATTCAGCATGACACAGAGTGTGACAAGGCTGGCCCTTTGAAATACAGGTACAACAGAAACAGGAAGAAAGAGTGAGAGAAAGTTGTGGTGAAAGAGTACAGCAGGGTTCACCACTATCCCCTACCGGAGCCTCGTGGAGCTTTAGGTGTTTTCGCTCAATAAACACTCACAATGCCCGGTCTGGAAATCGAAACCGCAATCCTACGACCGCGAGTCCGCTGCCCTAACCACTGGGCCATTGCGCCTCACAATTGATTTATATCTGCGTTGTTATATATATATATATATATATATATATATGTGTGTGTGTGTGTGTGTGTGTGTGTGTGGTGTGTGTGTGTGTGTGTGTGTGTGGTATGTGTGTGTGTGTGTGATGTGTGTGTGTGTGTATATGTCTGTATACATACATGTATATTCATATATGTATGTGTGTGTGTGATTGTGCGTTATGTGTGCGCGTTCAGTACCTGAATGAAAGACTTCGGGGTAGACGAAAAGAAGGACTGAGAGCGCTTGGTAGCAGTAGGGTATCAAAATATGTCTGCTGAGCTTAGAATTGAAATTTCATAGCTCTGAGCTTCTTGACTCAGATTGTAAAGCAAAATCTGAAAAATGAAATTGAGAACTGTTAAAAGAAATATCCAGAAAATGACATCAAAACGAGTATTTGATTAGGTGTATGCGGGAAAGGAAAATTCGAACTATAATGATAATATCGATTTTGCATGTAAAAAAAAAAAAAGATAATTATTTGAGTGTTCATAAGATACTTGAAAACTAAAAAAAAGAAAAAATTACAATACAAATCAATCGTATTAGACGAAGCTATTTTCAGCCAAACAGAGAATGTCATTCGGACTCAGTTAATGTAACATCAAAGGGAGAAAGAAAAAAAGAAAGAAAGTGTAAAAGTAACAAAGAATGAACGGAAGTTAGTTTAAAAGGAAAGAGAAATCGTTATAATGAGTTAATGAGGAAAAATATCGTAGATTCTTACTACGCCTTTGAAATTAAACGTCCTTTTCATAAACCATGTATGATGATCACGACCCTGCTACATAGTAGTAGTAGTAGTACTAGTAGTAGTAGTAGTAGTAGTAGTAGTAGTAGTAGTAGTAGTATTAGTAGTAGTAGTAGTAGTAGCAGTAGTAGCAGTAGTAGTAGTAGTAGTAGTAGCAGCAGTAGTAGTAGTAGTAGTAGCAGTAGTAGTAGTGGCAGCAGCAGTAGTAGTGGTAGTAGTAGTAGTAGTAGTAATGGCAGCAGCAGCAGAAGTAGTAGTAGAAGTAGTAGGAGCAGCAGCAACAGTATCACTAGTAGTAGTAGTAGTAGTAGTAGTTGTTGTAGTAGTAGTAGTAGTGGCAGCAGCAGTAGTAGTAGTAGTAGTGTAGTAGTAGTAGTAGTAGTAGTAGTAATGGCAGCAGCAGCAGAAGTAGTAGTAGAAGTAGTAGGAGCAGCAGCAACAGTATCACTAGTAGTAATAGTAGTAGTAGTAGTAGTAGTAGTAGTAGTAGTAGTAGTAGTAGTAGTAGTGGCAGCAGCAGAAGTAGTAGTAGTAGTATTAGTAGTAGTAGTTGTAGTAGTAGTAGTGGCAGCAGCAGCAGCAGCAGCAGCAGTAGTAGTAGTAGTAGTAGTAGTAGTGGTGGTGGTGGTGGTGGTAGTCGTAGTAGTAGTGTAGTAGTAGTAGTAGTAGTAGTAGTAGTAGTAGTTGTTAATTCTCTTCTAATCCTGTTGAATGACGGCTCTGCATCACTCAGGCGACAAGCCTCTTGCCAACGGACCTGTTTGAGTAGCGGCTGCTGGTGAAAGTTTTATGAAGCCGCAGGGCAAATTCTATCTCAACATCTTGCGACACGGTGAGGATACGTTGGGCCTATATTTGATATACCGATCCCTACATAGCATTTGAGCTTCGGTAAATAAAGTGTTTTGCGCAAGAATACAAACCGCCTCTCGGTTCGGTAATGAAATCCACGATTTGACGATCGCGAATGCAGCAACCTAGAAACAGAAAATAGATCGTTAAAGAGGATACAAGGATGAAATTGAAAGACATCTGAAACTTTATGATAGATCTGCCTATTAAAAAATTATACAAATTTTTCAATTTGTAAAAACATTTATTTAGGATATCGTTTCGCGAATTCAAGTTGTTTTTGTTCACCAGTAAAATATTTTCTTTCGTACGGCGATAACAAACTTCGTTCATCAGTGAACATGCTGCTCCGGAATTAGATTCAAAAGCAAGGATGAACCACTTTTAAATAAGACTTATGTCAAAATTTTACATTAATATCGAAATACATAAAAAAATCCCATAGATTTAATTTGGCAGAGCGTTTGAACAAGGAATATTTGTACGAGTAAAATCGTGTCTTGAATATGTTAAATGTTTTTGGTTGGTATCATTATTCAGTCTACCTTGACACAGTATACCAAGTAATTGATAATGTAGTTTTCATGAAGTTGGCATTTAATAGAGTTTCTACAATTACTTGCTGTGGGGTTTTGATATTACTACTATTTCAAGCTTTGCATTAATTGAATTTATCTGATTGAATCTATGAACAAATATTCCATATACCAAAAGTGTGATGATAATAGATGATATTATTTATATAAACAACGTTAAAATAACAGAACGGGTGACAGAAAATGAGAAGCATGAAGAAACGTGAGGGTGAGTGATAAAGAAGAGATTATAGAGGTGTTGGAAACTGTGAACAAAGACAGTTGACAACGGCCTTGGAGAGTAGAAAAACAGGAAGATGATTGGGCAGGAACTTCACGGAAAGTAGGTGGCTATCATATTGAAATGAGTGTAAAGAAAAAATTTAGTCACTGAAAAATTCAATCACTAAATGGAAAAGTTTTAAGTATAAGTGGAAATGTGATTGATTTTGAAATAAAAGACGTTTTGCCTTACGACGTTGTCAACCACTCTGAGATGAAGGCACAATCTGGGAAGCAATAGTGATGCCAGTAGGTCACAACGACACAAAGAATTGCAGATGTTTGCCACTTATGGAAAAAGAGAAAGGGGGAAGCATGTGTGTAACGAATTTATAATTTAGTGAATTAATGATTTGATAAAATAATAAATTAGTGAAGATGCTGAATAAATAAAGCGATGAAATAATTTAAAAATCAATAAGCTTGAGGTTTCTTAATGAGGAACAAGAATTAGCTAATTAAGTGTAAGAGAAGTAAAGTTAAGGATAATATGAAAAATATGAAGGGAAGTGATTATTATGATAATTGTCATAATAAATCTGTGATGTTAATTCTTATTCTTCGTGCAACTGCAACCGAAATTCGTTTTACCACGTTGTGTCAGGAATCTCTAGAGTTCTCCAAGAAAGAACAAAGATAAATGAATCACTTGCCACAAATAAAATACATTAATGGTACAGTGAAAATATGCAAAATATTCCAGGAATTCTCTTTCTGAGTTTCCTTGCTTGAACATAAGCACACAAGTAGTCATGCGTGCCAATATTATAAACACATGTAGACACACACAGAAGTTGGAATAAAGAATGCTACTTGTGCATTAAAAGTAGCATGCACGCTTACTACATGGGTGTAAATTTACTCCCCCACCACACACACATACACACACATGTATAAACACGGTCATGTCTAAATATCTAAATACTTACAAACTAATTTACATATCAACAAACCCCAGGCGTTGACTTGGTTTTCAAAAACGCTCTGTTCAAAGAAATTTTCAGACAGACATATATACATTCATACATACATATGTGGTCCGATAGAGACATGCTGGTATGGAAGACTATTCATTCCTCTTGATAATGAATACTATGTCCCGTAAAGTTTTACCATAATTTTTGTAATTCATATATACCAGGTAAATGAAATAACTATCTTTGAGTAATAACAAACCCTTTCGAAAATGTCGTAGCTGTAATCGAATGGTGAAATATGCCACGAGGAAAATTACAACACATGCACCATGACGATGAAAGAAGCCGGAATCAGCTATCACGGATCGCGGAACTATCGATAAAAATTCCAGTGGACTTTTGACCTGAACCAGGACCCATTCCAGTTCTACTGAAAGGCTAGCGTAGATTCATCGGTAGGCCACATGAAGAGACTTAATATTGGGATAAGAAATAACCAATATTCTCTAAATTTTTCAGAGCATCAAATATACCACAAGCTACATTTGTTGGACCGAAATAAGCCACCATACGAAACAAAAACCACTCAGCCAAATTGCATCGATGATAATAATCATATTACCAACATAGTAAAGTTTTTCGCGAAAAGGCTGTGAACATCAAGAGGCACAACCGTTACAATAACAAACCACCACCACTACGCAGATATGTTGCAACCACTTACGATTTCACAATAACGGGTTTGGAATATAAAATGCTAAAATTACAGCTTGCATCGCAGTTCAAGCAGAACTTCACTGATTACATACATAAGAC
>NC_043004.1:98284922-98294922 GCF_006345805.1 Octopus sinensis | reverse complement strand
ACCACCTCGTATAATCTATTTTTTTAAAATATATATAAGGCCACATTATCGATGAGTTTTTAAATAAAATTGATAGGGTGAGGTTTTACGGAGTTAGGGCTTCTATATTCAGCAGATCTAGTGTTGTTACTAAGTCACAAGGTTATCCTGATCACTCAGCCACGTTCAAAGTCATTCTCACTTTTATCATCCCATCTTATTTCCAAAACAACCTGCTTTTGTGAGTACACTGTTCAACGTGTTCTTTTTCAACTAGTTAATATATAAATCCTGTCATTCCTGATTAAGTAGGCTTATGGTCAAATACATTCCATCTACGACAGTCCCAGAGGTGAATGTAACGATGGAGTGTCTCTCTTTCCCTCTCTCTCTCTTTCTCTCTCTCTCTCTCTCTCTCTATATATATATATATATATATATATATATATAAGAACTACATATAGATACAGAATATAGATTTTGACTGGATGACGAGAAAGTGGCTGAAGATAACAAACGGCTTCAGTATTTATTCTGTAGGTCTCAGGGGTGTAAACAAATGGCAGGGGCGTAAACACACACACACGTGCACAATCTGCGTCTCTCAGACTCACGCACAAGACATTGGTCAACCCGGAGTTATAATAGAAGACACTCGGCCAAGGATAATTCCGCGTAGTGAACTGAACCCAAAACCACGTTGTTGCAAAATGAATTTCTTAATGAAGCCGCCATGCCTGCACATATAGTGACTAGATATAGATAGAGAGTGTAGATGTTGATTGGATATAAATACGGTGCAGAAGATACACAGTGTATTCAAAGACTGGACAAATATGCCGTGTATATAGATAGACGCAGTCTCTATGTAGTGAAAGAATATAGATGTTAAGTGAATAGATGCAGTGTATAGATGTTGATTGGAGATGTATTATGTATAGATAATGATTGAATACACGAAAATAAAGTGACTTGACTGAACCAGAGCGCGTACATTTTGACTAGATATAGGTCTATGAAGGCAATATTTAAATAAGATTTACACACTATCTAGGCTGCCACTACCTGTATACCGCTGACCTAATCAACATCTTTTGACTCTCAATCCACTTGATATCGTTTTCATGTTTTCGCACAAGGCCAGCAACTTCGGGGAGGGATAGATTGATAAGATCTTCCTCAGAGCTCAACTGGTACTTATTTTATCAACCTCTGAAGGGATACAAGGCAAAGTCAACCTAGGCAGAATTTGAACTCAGAACGTAAAGACTGAAGAAAATGCCGCTAATTATTTTGCCTGTCATGTAAATGATTTTGCCAGCTCACCACATTTTTGCTCTCCGCCTAATATCAATACAATTTGTTTATCTGGTGAACAGCTACATATTGTAAACCAGTCATCATATATTCTGAAAAAGAAAAAAACTTTAACAGTGTTAAGAAAAAAGAAAAAAAACTTTAACAGGCGCAGGAGTGGCTGTGTGGTAAGTAGCTTGCTAACCAACCACATAGTTCCGGGTTCAGTCCCACTGCGTGGCATCTTGGGCAAGTGTCTTCTGCTATAGCCCCGGGCCGACCAAAGCCTTGTGAGTGGATTTGGCAGACGGAAACTGAAAGAAGCCTGTCGTATATATGTATTTATATATGTGTGTGTATGTGTTTGTGTGTCTATGTTTGTCCCCCTAGCATTGCTTGACAACCGATGCTGGTATGTTTACTTACCCGTCACTTAGCGGTTCGGCAAAAGAGACCGATAGAATAAGTACTGGGCTTATAAAGAATAAGTCCCGGGGACGATTTGCTCGACTAAAAGGCGGTGCTCCAGCATGGCTGCAGTCAAATGACTGAAACAAGTAAAAGTGAGTGTATTTAAATCGACCTTCATCAAATTCAGTTTTTTATTCAATTTGCATTTAACGGATAGTATGATTGTGGACACAGTTGTGATTTTATAGTAGTAAGAATGTTGATGTCGGGGTTTAACTCCATGTTAGCCCCCATTGATCACATATATTCTATATTATTGTCAGTCGTCGAATACCTAATTACAAATGAAAATATATATTAATGCTAATGCACTCACCACAAACCAAATGAATCCTTCAACTGCAAAGGTATTCACTCTAATTACTACGGGCATATAATTAACCTTCTATATCTTGTACTTTCATATCTGTTTTTTAACAGACTAATATTCACCAGCACAATACCTCATTATATAGATACACCATCGAAATGTGAATACAAAAAAAAAAGTTCTTTATTCTTAAAAAAATCGCCTTTAGGCTGCAAACATTCTTAAGTAGTAATATACCATTTTAGTGCAGCCTACACCTATCATCAAAATATTTCTACGCTACTTAGATGTTGTTGTTGCTGTTACCAACACGACGGTAACCTTTTATGATTTATTATTTATTCTTATTTTAAGGTATTATCCTCTGGGTAGGGCCTACGTAAAATAATTTTCAACGTAGTACAAGACTGCTTTGAGACTTGAAGTAAGGTTTCACAAAGTTCAAAGGGACTGCGAGAATTTTATATGGCGAGTGGTAGAAGGGCTTGGCATAGCAGATAGTCACGGAAAACCGCTTTTCACTCCGAATCCATCAATGATGTCACTCCAGAGCCCACCTCTGATAGACACTACCTCTGGAAATATGCATAACTGACACTGATGGAGTACTATATTCACCAACATGTTCTCCGTGGAAGCAGTTACCTTTTGCTGGATTCAGCTTTTAATAACTCGCACTCCCACATACACACACACAAACACAAACACACATACACACACTCGCACGCACGCGCGCGTAGACACATGTATGTGTATATGCAAGTGTGTGTGCCCTAAGATCGTGATTCCTCTTCGTCTTTATATCTGTTCACTGGTTGTGAACAACAGCTTCCCCATTCATGCAAACGTTGTTTTTGTTTAGGTCGTCTACGCAAACAACTCCGGATTAGATGGGCATTCGGCTGTAGAGAATATTGCCCCTCCGTAGCATCATCTGATCAATGCAAGCAAAGACAATTAGATGTTAATATAACGACGATGTCGATGACGAGGATGATGATAAACTTTATATACAAACAGGTACACACAAAACTCTAAGGAGCCAGTGAAAAAGCCTCCATCTGTACAGTTGTTTAACAGTCAAATTTTCCTAAAAGCACATCGACTTTCAGAATAAAACGTGCATTAGATAAATTATGTCTGACAAAATACTAGATGGTTACATCTAGAACATCGTTGATTGTAGACATTTTGGATTAAGACTAACTTGTAACGATAGAATTACACAACACCTCCAGAGTGAGTCAGCAAAAGACCCACTATATGTTTGCAGAACCTGCTAAAGATGGCAGCCAGTCTCTCTCACAACACACTCTAAAATGTCTTAAAATAGAAGGACATACTTGACAAGATTTATCTTGTCTCAAAAATGCAGGATTGTCAGATATGGAACACAATTTGCCATACCTGGAGTTAAAGCACATCGGAAACAACATCTGTAGTAAATAGATCGTGGGCCAATAGGAAGTGGAAGTTATTTTTGACAATTCTTCTCTTAGAAGTAGCACCCAAATACCTCTCTCAAATTACTCAGCATTATATTTAAAAATAAGGACGTTGAATAATGTGATTTGTGGGTAGTGTGCTAAGGAAAATGACAAGAAGGTCATGTTTGCAATTTATTTTGGCTAATTACAGATGTTCTCGGGCTAGGCATCATCAACAACAATGCATAAACACTGAAGTACAACTTTAAGATTTTTATGAAATTTTGATGGAATGAAACGTTGTTAATTGCATCCAAATTTAACAGAGATGACATTTCATTGCACCAACAGTGTTTTGTCTCTTAGCTTCCATTTTTTTCTTTAGTTTTCTGACTTCGTACTTCTGGCTTTATTTTCACGGACTTGTCATTTCTCTTTACTTTCATTACAATAATATTGTCATACATATTGTCGTTTCTGTCATTACTAAAATGATATCGTTTCTTCTCTCATTACAATAACGTTGTCATTCCCTTGGTTTTTACTGTCATTACTGCAATATTATCACTTCTATTTCTATCTTCGTTGCAGTAATGTTGTCAATACTTCTGTCACTCCAACAACGACGTCCTTTATTCTGTCTGTATTGTCATTACAGCAATGTTATCATTTCATCTTTCATTACTTTCATTACAGCAATATTGTCAATCCTTCTTTCTCTATAGTCATTATTTGTGTTATTTTTCTCTTTATACTTACCATACGTTAATGTAAATTTTCCTCTGCTGTATTCTTCCTATAATGTCATTTCTATTATAATGTTGTTTTTATTGTATTCTTTAGTATCATTGCAGTAATGTTGCTTTTGTTATTGTTCACGTCCTAGTTTCGCTGCACTGACATTTATTGTCTTTGAGAGAAAGAAAGAATGAAAGAGAAAAAGAAGGCAGATATTTTATTCGATTGTCAAAGATATTACATTACAAAATTATAGTTTGCAATAATGGTTTCTCAATATAAAAATGGTAGATATTTTGGGAAAGAAAAAAGTTCAAAAAATATAAACAAAAATAGTTTAAAGCAAAAGGTTAACAGTTTTACACAAACACTGAGGTGTTAAAATTATTTCACCATAAAAAAATAATGTTTTTAGCTTTAGCTGTCTTCCAGAACATTCCTGTTATAAACAGAAAGAAAAAAAAATCGGAGGGAGAAAATAAGCCGTTTGATCATGTAAATAGACGTAGTGAGATGAGAAAGGTTAAATACACGATAAAGAATAAAGTTAGGACTGTTCCTTTAATCTTGTGGAATCCACCTATCATTGCTTCGTATCCACTTATCTACTATTTTAGATACTGCAACTAAATTTTATAGATGGAGGCTCACTTCTGCTTCTGAGTAACAATGTATTGTCATAAAGTTTTACAATCAATATTATAACACCATAACTGTTTTAACATCCATTTAAAAGCCATACAAATGTGGGTTGGATAGAACTGCTACACGTTACATGATCACTTAGCCTGTTCTTGTAATATCTCATCTATGAGAATCCAACTTCTTTAGATTTTCTCTTATCATTTCACTGTTAGTCACCCTTTTCTCTTAGTATCGACAGTACACATTTTTTTTAACTCGGCACTCATCAGGTTGTTGTTGTTATTGTTGATAATATGCTCTCTCAATAATCTTCATTCAGTAGATATACATAAAGCCATTTCAGCCACAACAATCCTTTCGTTTCATTTATGGTGGCTTGGTTGTATTTATGACTACCTTATCGAATGTCCTCATCTTTGTTTTGAAGATGGTGTATAAGTGCATGCTTTGAGAAAGTTTTAAGCAGTATTTGTAGCATGACGTATGAGTAGGCACTCTAACTTACTGAATTTACTATTTCTTCTGCAATATGATCTACAGACTGGATTGAATCAAATTCATGTCATATCCTGTAGAAAACTTAGAGAGGATGTTTCTTTGCAAAATAGGAGATATGGTACTTCTCGGTATATTTCGATTTTATCCAGTTGCAAGAGAGATTCCAGTTTGTTTTCCTTCTTTAGTTACTGTTGTGTGGACGCCCCCAAACGATGAAGTAGGCTAGCCCAATACGTAGATATAGATGGAGAGGTCTAGACGTCAGAGTACAGTTGGGTAACGTGATGTACATGGTAAAAGAACCAAAATATGTACACAGAATCCATTTAAACCAATTAAAAAAAGATATAACAAAAATCACGAGAGGCAAGAAGAACCAATGGATTTATGGTATGATTTGTTCCAAGTCCCAGAACCACAATCAAAAATGTTCGAGGTCCCAGGACCACAAGCAAAAGCAGAACCGACACGGAGGTCGAACAGGAAGAGAAAACCTACAGAAATGATGGAAATTAACGCTAAAAGAAAAAGATATGCCAGTTTCTCACCGAGGAAATAAAATTGATAAATTTGGGCTAAAAAATTCAAAAGGGTGGGGTGGATTCCCCCAGACGATGAACTAGGCTAGATGGAGAAGTCTAGTCGTCAGAGTACAGTTGAGTAGCGGTGAGAGTCGAGGTTGAGTAGAGGTCATCCGAACATGCGACGTAACAGTTACTTAACAACGTTTCATAACTGGAATGCTAATTGTTGTGATGCTTCATTGCTGCATTATTTGGAAATGGAAGCACTCCGTCGGTTACGACGACGAGGGTTCCGGTTGATCCGAATCAACGGAACAGCCTGCTCGTGAAATTAACGTGTAAGTGGCTGAGCACTCCACAGACACGTGTACCCTTAACGTAGTTCTCGGGGATATTCAGCGTGACACAGAGAGTGACAAGGCCGGCCATTTGAAATACAGGTACAACAGAAACAGGAAGTAAGAGTGAGAGAAAGTTGTGGTGAAAGAGTACAGCAGGGATCACCACCATCCCCTGCCGGAGCCTCGCGGAGCTTTAGGTGTTTTCGCTCAATAAACACTCACAACGCTCGGTCTGGGAATCGAAACCGCGATCCTCCGACCGCGAGTCCGCTGCCTTAACCACTGGGCAATTGCGCCTCCGCTGCATTATTTAATGACTACAGTGTTTCATTATGATGAGCTTTCGTTTATATAAGGCTTTAGAAATTCCCTATCGGATTGCTGCGATGTTACATTGTAGCAATATCTCAACGTTGTGATGTTCCATTGTTGTGATGCTTCGTTGTTGAGAAATTCCATTACTGCACTGCTTCTTTGCTGCTATTTATTTTGTTTTCTTTTTTACATGTTTCAGTCATTTGACAGCGGCCATGCTGGAGCACCGCCTTTAGTCGAGCAAATCGACCCCGAGACTTATTCTTTGTAAGCCCAGTACTTATTCTATCGGACTTTTTTGCCGAACCGCTAAGTTACGGGGACGTAAACACACCAGCATCGGTTGTTAAGCAATGCTAGGAGTACAAACGCAGACACACAAACACACACACCCACATACATATAAATATATATACATATATACGACAGGCTTCTTTCAGTTTCCGCCTACCAAATCCACTCACAAGGCATTGGTCGGCCCGGGGCTATAGCAGAAGACACTTGCTGAAGATGCCACGCAGTAGGACTGAACCCGGAACCATGTAGTTGGTTAGCAAGCTACTTTATTTCAAAACATTTGCCATAAAGGCAGTACACAGATTAAGTTAGCTTTGCGGACTGGACGAGGACATTAATGAAGTGAATGATAATGAAAGACAGATGATAAGGATAGGAGAAGACAAAAAGCGCCCGCCGACTTTCGCTTCTCTAAAACATTGTTCTTTTTAAAGATAAACACAAAACGAGGTATTAAACCTCTTACAATTATTTCCATTTTTGGACTTAGCAGTCCATTATTAATAAGAATGCAAAACGAGGTATTAAACCTCTTTCAATTTTCCAATTTTTGGACTTAGCAGTCCATTATTAATACTGACAGTTCAATAATTACATATCGTCCTCGAAATAGCTTGTGCCCGCGCCCTCCACCATCATACACGCCTCCCTCAGAACGTAATCAAGTTCCGAGTTCGCGTCGCCCGGGACCAAGCTATAATCTTCATTGAGCTCCTTTAGCCCAAGCGTCACGTCGAACGCCACGGCCTCCACGCTATCTGCGGAGGCCATTCCGGGTCCTGTGTGAAGGCTAAAGGAGCTCCCTTGTGGTACTCTTCCATCATTTTTTTTTCAATTTCTCCTCCTCTATAGAAGAGGACCAATACGTTCAGTTCTTTCGTTGGCGGCACAGTTCCCGCCAACGTCTGCGGCTCATGGATATCAGCCGCCCGACCTTTCTTTCTTTTTCTCCTCCCTTTTGGGGGAGACTGCTGACCCAGGGGACTCCGTCACCAGACACGGGGGATCGCGATCCCCCTCCGCCACCTGAGCGTTCTTTGGCGAGCAGCCATTGTTGCTCGCCTGTCTCTTCTTTTCGTGGAGGCAACCTCCTCCACGACTTCCACCGTCTCCCCCTCCAATGAGGGGGCGGCGGGCGCCTTTTCCCCTTCATGCTCCGGGGCACCACCACGGCCCCCGGGACAATTCCTCTTGATATGTCCGGCTTCAGGCACAGGTGACACTTGGGGGGGGGCGTCCCTCGAGTATCACCGGGTACCTGTGCCCAGCCATTCTCAGGAAGTCCGGGAATTTCATTTCTCCCACGGCCACCGGTGTCCACAGGGTCAAAGTTGCCTTTGACCCCTCCCAGGTGACCGCGGGAGCATTTTCACACTCAGTAGCCTGGGTCCGCTATCCCCCAGGCCTCGCCGGATGGTCTTCTCGATCCATTCCGCCTCCGTGCCCGGGGGCAGCCCACAAAACCAGGCTCTTTTTACTTTTCTGCCACAATATGAGGGGAGGAACAAAATTTCCTCTCCCTCCAGTGGCTCGCTAGCAAATCTGCTAGCTTCCTCGGGGGTACCAAACAGCAACCACACCGTTGCAAATTTACTCCCCCGAGAAATAAACTTTATCGTTGGTAGGTGGTCCTCCAACTCTTTCTCTATGGTGCTCCTGTCGAAGAGGGCGATAGCTCCACGCGACCTAGAATAGGTTCGTAGGACCACCGTCCTCTTCTCAAGACTTTCAATCCACTGCTTGGGTGGGACAACCTCCCATTCCAAAGCAGTGGTTTCTTTTGTTGCCATGATTTTGAAAAAAAGTTCAACTAAAAGTTCAAAGTCCAATAAGAAGAAAAAAAAAACACAATGACAGAACAGAAAGACAGAACAGAGAAAAGGACGAAGGAAGACAGTTCAAATAATGGCAACACAGTTCTGCAACTGGTAATCCTCACGAAACAGGGTACTCCTAGTTGCAGCACACTTGGTTCTCCGTGGTAAATCCAAGCACAATTGGTTCTCCGTGGTAAATCCAAGCGAACAAATTAATTTTTGAGGAGGGGCTATGCCTCTTCAAAATACACAATTCTCACTAAAAGTTGAGACAATAAATACGCCAACAGGCAGAACAAATACATCCGAAGCAAGTGAAGCTTATTACGCGCAGAAAAGTGTTAACACTAATTAACATTAATGCCAAAAAAGTATTAACGGCAAGCAATAAACCTCACTATGCTTCCAAAAATATCCAAAATGTCCTACCTGTTGCCGTAAATGTTCAATAATTCACGTTAACACGTGACATTTGCCGGAGCAAAAAACAGCACGTCTGTCTGGTAAGAAGCTACTTACCACACAGCCACTCCTGCGCCTATGTTTCATTATCTTCTTATTCCATTACTGCAATATTTCATTGATGTAATTTGTCATTGCAGTTGTGTTTTGCTGTTAGAATATTTCATTATTCTGTTACATCATTCTTGTGATGTGTCATTGCTTCGCTGTTGTGTTGCTATAATATTTCATTGTTGTGAGACTTGATCGTTGTGATGTTTCGTCGTTGAAACATTTCATGCAGTAACTTTCTCCGACAGTTAGTTTCAGCGAATGCTGCAGATGACCTAACGAGTAATGTGACAGGCTACAAAATACTGACTGAAGGGATTAAAGATTGTGTTATATCCCTAGTGTAGCGTCAGTCAGTTGCGAAATCACTTAATGTTCAAATGGTCAAGTTTGTCTCATAGAAAATATATGTCACTGTTATAAGTGTTTTCTCTACTTCTATTCCAGAGTTGAAACTCCACTGGAAATATGATGAGCCAGAGATAGAGATAGAGATAGATAGATAGCTACATAGAGAGAGAGAGAGGGAGAGAGAGAGGGAGGGAGAGGGTAGAGAGAGAACATTGCCACTCTTATTGTTTAGCTGAAGATAGGCGCTAATCCAGCTTGACTATGATTAATACACTTGCAATGAGCTGCATCACTGTAATTTAGGTATCCGTTACCGAATAAATCATTAATTTCGTAAGATGATAGGGTGTGTTGTGATGCATATTTAGCTGGTCTTTCTAGCATGTTGACACATCACTTAGAAACTCGTCGATTTGAAGAACAATATGAGGGGGTTGAATTGATTCGATATTTTAGTAGTAGTAGCAGCAGCAGCAGC
>NC_043004.1:98277422-98282422 GCF_006345805.1 Octopus sinensis | reverse complement strand
AAATTATTTGAATAATTTTTAAATTTTAACTTTAATTTAAATATTTTAATTTGGAATTTTATATTTTTTATATTTATATTTTATATTTTTTCAATTAATTTTATTTCTATGTATTGGCTTATGATTTTCACTGTTTGATTTGCCAAATAGTGGTTTTATCTCTAATTTAATATAATATATATATCACAAGCTTCTTTCAGTTTCTGTTTACTAAATCTACTCACAAGTCTTTGGTCAGCTTGAGGCTATAGTAAAAGACACTTGGCCAAGTTGTCACACAATAGGACTGAACCCGGAACTATGTGGTTGGGAAGCCAACTGCTTACCATACAGCCACGCTTGCGCCTATGGACAAAATATTTTGAAAGAAGCAAAATACGCATTTTTCTTATTACTGAACCCCGTACCCCACTATGTCAAAACCGATATGTCAAAACCCATATGTCATTCTTCTACTGTTGTAAGTGTGAACTGAAAGACTTTCGGGAATGCAAGCTTGTAGTTGACCTCGTGACCATGTAGAGATTACTCAGTTCATTCATCCAGACCGCATCATAAGTGAGAAGATTGATTCTCTACATTTGGTTCTCTACAATTAAACACTATCCAGCCAGGCCAATTCTTTGACGGATATTGTGGTGGGAGTATGTAGTATGGTGCTTAATTTGGACAAATTACCAGAACTTCAGTAACTCTTTCCTCTTTACTCTCTTTTAAATTGTTTCAGTCATTTGACTGCGGCCATGCTGGAGCACCGCCTTTTAGTCGAGGAAATCGACCCCCAGGACTTATTCTTTGTAAGCCTAATACTTATTCTATCGGTCGCTTTCGCAGAAACGCTATGTTACGGGGACGTATACACACCACCATCGGCTGTCAAGCGATGTTGAGGGACAAACACAGGCATACAAACACACACACACACACACACACACACACACTCACAAACACACACACACACACGTATATATATATATATACATATATACGACGGGCTTCTTTCAGTTTCCGTCTACCAGATCCACTCACAAGGCTTTGGTCGGCCCGAGGCTGTAGTAGAAGACACTTGTGTCCAAGGTGCCACGCAGTGAGACTGAACCCGGAACCATGTTGTTGGTAAGCAAGTTACTTACCTCACAGCCACTACTGCGCCTACACTGTTATCTATTTTAACAATTATCGCCATTTTCTCGTAAAAATTCAGTCGGGAGTCTTTGAAATGCTGTCACATTTTACAGTTTCGTGATACTTATCAGAACTCATCTGCATCTCGTTTTTTTTAAAATCCTTATTCATAGGGAGGTGCGGGTGGGGGCAGAGATGCTAAGCACGCTTTCCATCGGGTCCTATAAGAAACAACGTCTCCAATTCCTCCGGCTGGATCCCCAAGCGAGACCAATCGAGCTCACGGATACTCTCCAGCATTTTGTCTGTAAAAACTGTCTGGCGATTTTCCCGCCGAGGCATTCTTACCATATGTCCTTAATATCAACACTGTGATCCCTCAATCCAAAAAGTAACGGTTCTATCTGGTGCGCTCCTTTCCTCTCTGAGTTACGCACTTTCTTGGGTAATGTTACACCGAGGAACCTTTAGAGAAACCCCATCTGAGTCGCTTGTTTTGTCGATTGTGTTCTTTCAGTCTTTACCCAAGATTCATGACGATAAAAAGGAGGCACGAAGGGCATATTGAAGACAGCGATTTTGGAACTTACACCTATTTCTTTACTACCCACAAGGGGCTAAACACAGAGAGGACTAACAAGGACAGACAAACGGATTAAGTCGATTACATCGACCCCAGTGCTTAACTGGTACTTATTTAATCGATCCCGAAATGATGAAAGGCAAAGTCGACCTCGGTGGAATTTGAACTCAGAACGTAAAGACAGACGAAATACCGCTAAGTATTTCGACCGGTGCGCTAACGTGTCTGCCAGCTCGCCGCCTTATTGGAACTTATTTGGAACTTACACCTACAGCCCTTCCGATGACAGACTGCTGAAGCTGGTTCATTATCGCAGCAGCTCCTGCAATTCTTGCACCTAGTTCAGTAAACTGCCTTCCATCATTCACAAATATGGAACCCAGATAATTGTACTTCTCGATGTGCTTCAGAAGAAATCCATTGACACGTTGAGTTCATTAAGCAGGCTTCCTTGAGAAGATACGAGCCTGAGTCTCACTCTTTTAGCAGATGTAAGATAAATTTCCTACTTGATAGAATGACAATCTATTCCATACAATAGGCTAAGATTATGCTGTACCTGTTTCAGACAGATATTACTCTTTTTCTCTCTTTTACTTGTTTTCAGTCATTTGACTGCGGCCATGCTGGAGCACCGCCTTTAGTCGAGCAAATCGACCCCGGGACTTATTCTTTGTAAGCCCAGTACTTATTCTATCGGTCTCTTTTGCCGAACCGCTAAGTGACGGGGACGTAAACACACCAGCATCGGTTGTCAATCAATGCTAGGGGGACAAACACAGACACACAAACATATACACACACACCCACATATATATACATTTATACGACAGGCTTCTTTCAGTTTCCGTCTACCAAATCCACTCACAAGGCATTGGTCGGCCCGGGGCTATAGCAGAAGACACTTGCCCAAGATGCCACGCAGTGGGACTGAACCCGGAACCATGTGGTTGGTTAGCAAGCTACTTACCACACAGCCACTCCTGCGCCTTGATATGTTACCTGTTAATGAAAAATTAGGCGCGCTATTCGAATAAATACACACACGCACACAGACACAGACAGACAGACAAACAGACACACACACAGCCATCTTGTGAGAGGAACTCAAAACTTTATGAGTTAGTAGCCTAAGACAATAATCAGAGGTCCACTTGTTTCCATTAAACATAACTCAGTCGCGATATTTCCAAGTTAAGTTGAAGGTTTTTTCCTTATCACGATTTTAGTTACTGTCAAAAGCATTCTGCTATTTTTCGCAATGCAACAGTTTCATTACAGTATCTAAAGCTGATGAAAGCCCAAGTGTTTTGCTAAAACAAAGCATAACAATACAGATGAAATAAATAAAAGTAAAAACAAAGCCTTTAAAGATTGCCATTTTGTCATGAAAATACATGGAGTATTCTGTCCAAAACACAGAACTATGCAGCACTTTATATGAGGCCATAAATATCTGTAGCATTAATAATAACCCCTATGTAAATGCAAGTCCATTGCTAAGAGTTTACTAGTTTAAAAGAAAGGTATTTATAAAGAAAATCGTCCACCCGACTCCACCGAAAATATGAAAGCAACTGTAAAAAAGGCAATAACACAATGAAATCAAAAATAAATATATGAATAGTACAAAATAAAAAAAAATGTAAACCCTGGTAACAAAACTGTTTTTGTGTCACATAATTAGTGCCAGAACTCTCTTGGTTTCTGTTTTGACTTTTAGTACGTAGCTGTAGATTGATCAAGTGTAAACTATTGAACGTTGTAATAACTCTGACATTTTCCAACTAAAAAGTGAAAGGCTCTGATTAACATCATCGTCATCCTCCTCCCCCTCCTCCTCCTCCTCCTCCTCCTCCTCCTCATCATCATCATCATCATCATCATCATCATCATATTATTATTATTATTATTATTATTATTATTATTATTATTATTATTATTAAGACACCATTATTATTGTTTCGGCTGTTATTGTTGTTATAATAATAATAATAATGATAATAATAATAATAATAATAATAATAATAATAATAATAATAATAATAATAGTAATTATTATTATTAATATTATTATTATTATTATTATTATCATTATTATTATTATTAATATTATATCTAAGATTCGAGATGTTTTTGTGGCGTTACAAAACAGAATACATGGTTTAAGTGGTGCTTAGAAATGAACTAAAACTGTGTGGCTTCTTAGAGAGGGAAATATTAATGCAAGAAAGAAAAACAACAATAACAACAACGATATCAATGAAAGAGAAAAAGAATAAAATATAATCAAATCTTCAGACAAACGAAGAAATATAAGAAAATGAAAAAGTGAAAATAGAGGAATGTTTTATTTTGTCTTGTTTTTTGTTTATCTGTTTGTCGTTTTGTTTTCTTTTGCATTTCTTTTTGTTGCCTGGCAAATATGGTTTTACTGTTTTTCTTTTTTGTATTTCTTGGCATTTGTCTGCTACTTAATTTCCTGTAATTTATCGAGCTATATTTTAAATTGCTCTGCATCATCGCTTGTAAATACATTCCAGCTTATAGAACAGAGAGCGAGAGAAAGAGAGAGAGAGAGAGAGAGAAAGTGAGAGAATAAGAGTAAGAGAAAGAAAGAGAAAAGAGAGAAAAAGAAAGAGATAGTGGGAAGATATTTTCTATGGCACTGATTGCGAAGAAGTGTCTGTAAATTCTCAAGTGTCATAAATAGCCCCAACTTTAACTCTAAGTCTCAAAGCGAGACATTGACTTGCGCGGGTCAATGAACCAGAGTCCGAATAATAAAGCTAGTTTATTCAAATTAAATAGTCAACAATAAGGATAAAGAAAATAAAAAAGAAAACGGCAAACAGGAAACCACACCAAGCTAACCCAAACCAAGCAACCACCAAAATATTTGCGATAGAAAAGAAAATCCAGTATGGTTGTATTGTTGTAGCTTAAAATAAGAAACACATTACATCGTATATCAGAGCTAAATACTTTCTTTTGTGAAGGAGAAGTTGAGGAGATTCATTCATGGATACAACAATGAATGAGTGTGGCCAGTGTTAAGGTATTATGCTTCCAATTTCAACCTATTGCTGTTAATTTGACCTATGTATTGATAGGAGTGACACTGTATGTTCATGTGATGCCAGCAAGTTGTTGATTATAATAACAGAATTTGTAGTCATAGTAATCATTTGAGAGTAGTCAAATAAATGTAATCTTAGGATTTCTATTAGGAATTCATATAGTTATGTTGTTTAGCCTTAAGTCAGCTTTCAGCCAATAGAGACCTATAGCC
>NC_043004.1:98264922-98272422 GCF_006345805.1 Octopus sinensis | reverse complement strand
CGGCTTTCTGTACGCTCACTAATACTCATTTCCGGTGACATCATGTGTGCCGCTTCTTTGAATTCCTTTAAGATATTGAGTTTGCATTTGTGAAGTCTTTCGTGATTGCATTATTCAAGAAACTGTGTTACGAAAGTGATCCTGATGATATAGAGGTCACATATTGTTAGATTATACGTAAAAATGCTGAATAATTTCAATGCTTTTAATCTTCTAAGGTCGTAAGGATCTGGAGTTTTACATGCACTATTATTTCCAACAGTCCACATTCAAAAAGATTTAGCTGAATATAAACGGTAAATATATGTGGAAGCACTCCGTCGGTTACGACGACGAGGGTTCCGGTTGATCCGAATCAACGGAACAGCCTGCTCGTGAAATTAACGTGTAAGTCGCTGAGCACACCACAGACACGTGTACCCTTAACGTAGTTCTCGGGGATATTCAGCGTGACGCAGAGAGTGACAAGGCCGGCCCTTTGAAATACAGGTACAACAGAAACAGGAAGAAAGAGTGAGAGAAAGTTGTGGTGAACGAGTACAGCAGGGATCACCACCATCCCTGCCGGAGCCTCGTGGAGCTTTAGGTGTTTTCGCTCAATAAACACTCACAACGCCCGGTCTGGGAATCGAAACCGCGATCCTATGACCGCGAGTCCGCTGCCCTAACCACTGGGCCATTGCGCCTCCACGGTAGATATATATAGGTAATTAAACTCAAAATTTGCCATCACAATCTCTTAATGAATGAAAAGATTTTCAGAAATACTTACGTGAAGTATAATTCATGATGGGAATTGTTATTTATTTGGTTAAACTGTAAATATGTTATATAGGTGGAAAACATCATCATTTTATTATTTGTAAAACATAGAATTACATTAAATTAGGTACTAAGTACTAGAGTAAGTTTCGATGATTTACCTGTAAGAATTATTATTATGATTTTGTAATACATGCATCCATTCATCTTTTCTGTCCAATATTCCTGGGATATTTGCGGGGTTGAGTCCTCAAGTATCTCCTCTATAGGGTGCTATCAGAAGCAAACGTCATTAAATTTTCTGGCTGGTTTTCAAAGTATGAACAACTACGACTAGGGATAGTACTAAACTGTGGAGGCGCAATGGCCCAGTGGTTAGGGCAGCGGACTCGCGGTCATAGGATCGCGGTTTCGATTCCCAGACCGGGCGTTGTGAGTGTTTTTTGAGCGAAAACACCTAAAGCTCCACGAGGCTCCGGCAGGGGATGGTGGTGATCCCTGCTGTACTCGTTCACCACAACTTTCTCTCACTCTTACTTCCTGTTTCTGTTGTACCTGTATTTCAAAGGGCCGGCCTTGTCACTCTCTGTGTCACGCTGAATATCCCCGAGAACTACGTTAAGGGTACACGTGTCTGTGGTGTGCTCAGCGACTTACACGTTAATTTCACGAGCAGGCTGTTCCGTTGATTCGGATCAACCGGAACCCTCGTCGTCGTAACCGACGGAGTGCTTCCATCATCAAAGTATTAAACTATCTAATTGAGTGTTTTACTGAGTGAAGGTTTCCGTAAAATCGATTAACCACTTCAAAAATTAAGTAGTAGAAATAACTCTTATCTTAACCAAAGATTTCCGTAAAACTGATACTGTTTTTATTGGTTTCTTCTTTCTTCTTCCAGATTCCCTGTGTTCTTCATCTTTTTCTTTTTCTCACACAGTTTATTGTATTTGAAAATGAAATATTTATGACCCTATTTGCTTTCCGGAGGTGTCTGCGCAAAATATAAACTTTTGTAAAACACACTTTATCTTTTCCTTGTTAGAATTCAATGAATAAATTGAATGAATGCACTCTTATTTTTATTCCCTTCGTACAGGCAGCAAATTGGAAGGGTCTTCAGAGAGCCGGATAGAATTCCACTCATCAGTTGCTCTAAAAATTTGCGCTCTGTCCTCAGAGTAACCGAGGTCAATGTTTGCCTTTCCTATTGAGGCTGATAAAAGAAAAAGTAACAGCAGTGAATTGGCGGCAACCACAAAACAACACACAAAAAAGAAAGAAACGGCAGCCCATATTCTACATGGGATTTTCTCCATCTCTTTGTCTATGTAAGCTGTGACGTGCTCAATTCTGTGACCGCCCCCCAATCTAATGCAACCGCTCCACGAAAACTCCACCTCCTTGACCCGTTTTATCTGACATCCGTGCCCTGCAGAACGACTTTGCCCACATTCAATGAACTATCATTCATAGGGACGTTCCGTACTAGCTTGGAGTTCCCAAATGCCATCTCTGCCTCTGCGTCAAATTACGCATATACTGCATCACCCAGAGTATCGATCGACGGGGAACATGAACTAACCTATCCTTTCTACTAAGGTATGATTTGCTGATTAAATCAACCCCTGCCGCCTGACAACCCAAATAGTTCACGTTACTCTGGCTTGATCCATACTCAAGAGCACAACACTTAACCCTTGTTGCTCATAAACACTACAAACCCATTCATATTGGTAGTCCTACCTAACACTACTAAATCTGATTTTTCCCATAGAAAGGCTATCGGCGCTATGATATTAGCCCTTCACCAACCTTCACCAACACTGTCATGTTAGAGGCAAAGGCAATGATTTGGCGTCACTAAATAAACAACACCGTAACCACACAAGACACAGCAGTGACAGTTACCTACAGAAAACCTGTCGGTGACCATGGATCTCTGAGCAAAGGGCTTATGCCGTTACCAAACCAATAACACCACATGCTAAATTGACCAAACGAGGTTTACCATCTAGAAGCCATTTTGAATTTGTCTAATTTCATATTACATGATCTCTTGACGAGAGATGTTTTTTGTATGGCCTTACTAAACTTTAAGTTGCATGGAGCAGAGTTGAAGTATTGTGACACAATACGTATAATTCCAACCAAATGTGTTGAGATCAGCGTTTCTTTCGTTTCGTTTATACATATAGAAATATATATTGATTTATCAGAGCTGATAGATTACAGGACATTGTACACGAGAAGAGCATTCTTGAATAAGTTATAATTGAAATTCACCTGTTTCTAATACTCTTTGTTACACGTTTGGGATTGTGGATTAAGGATAAGTAGTGGAATTTTAGGTTTTCATTAATCGTTTAATAATTTTAGATTGGAACCATGTATTTTCAAGAAGAAAAAATACGAAGAACGTTATTTGATCTCATAAACAACTCTACATTATGTGAAAAAGTTGAGAACATCTTATCAAGCCAGTTCGCGGGTACATAAACACCTTCTCAGGGAATGCCTGGAACTACGGAATCTTGAACGAAATTAAGCTCAATTCGACACGAAAGTCTATAAACTCTCGTTCTTCTGTCATAGCGAGCGTACACATACACACACACACTCACAACACGCACGCACACGCACACACACACACACACCACACTCACAACACACATAGACACACAGACACACACACACATGCATGTGTGCGTGCAGAAAAAGAAATTTGGTAAAAATGTAGAAATTAAATAATTACTTTCCAGTAATAATAATGGACACTTCTACACATAGCCTCACATATACATACTTATGGTTATGTTTTTGTACCCATATAGAGAAACTGATGCATAAACATCAACAAGTCAACACATTCCGACAACAGGTTCTTATACTGAATTATGTTATTACATTACATTAAATCTAGTTGCGACCGGCTTGTATAGTTATATTCGTAATCTGCTAAGCAAGCTTTACGGCTTATATATTTACCATAACAGAAAAAAAGCAAGAATTTCACGTATAGTTCATATTTTCATTGTTCCCAACAGCTGCTTCACTAATATAAACATCGTAAAATGCATAATTACATAATTCTGATATATAATTAAATTCAAATAAATTGATTTAAACGTAGAGCTAACATAATTCATCAGGTGTCTTGAGTTAACATAGCATACCTTATGATTTGGATAACACAGTTTTTAATTTAATTTAAATGAAATATGTAATTATATATTTAATGGTGGTTATCTTAATGAAACAGGTGTTGAGTACAACGAAAGTATGAAATGTTGGTGAAACATTTGATCTTCTGCTTTTATGGTCATATATACATGTGTGTTTGTGTGTGTGTGTGTGTGTGTGCATGTATATGTAGGCACACAAACACAAACACGTACATATGTATACATAAAGATATGTATATATACATATATATACATATACACAGGGAAAGGAAAATATATAAAAAGACCGAGAAGTATATAAGTGTGTATGTATAAACATGTACATTTGAATATACACAAACATATTCATACATATTACTGACAAATGTGCTAGAACGATATTATTTATTCAACCATATGTCTGTACATAGAACGAGGCAAACACATACATATAAATATAGGCTGAAACCTATAATCTACCTTTTAAAACGTGACGTATGTTTATTCATTATAACATCCACGAATACCTTATATTCGTGTTACATGTATGAAAATGAATAAACATATTTATCAATACCAATACAAACACAAACACACACATACACAGACACATACATACACATATGCAAACACACACATATATTGGCATATCGATATACGTATGTATGTTGGGTGTGTGTTACGTATGTATGTATGCATGCATGCATGCATGCATATATGTATATATGTATATATATATGGAGGCGCGTGGCTTAGTGGTTAGGGTGTCGGCGTCATGATCGCAAGATTGTGGTTTCGATTCCTGGACCGGGTGGCGCGTGGTGTTCTTGAGGAAAACACTTCATTTCACGTTGCTCAAGTCCACTCAGCTGGCAAAAATGAGTAACGCCGCGTCCCATCCAGCTGGGGAACACATACGCCATAGAAACCGGGAAACCGGACCCATGAGCCAGGCTAGGCTTTAAAAGGGCGCATTTATTTTTAAAAAATTTATTTATATATGTGTGTGTACAGATTTGGGTTGAAAAGTCTATCGGCTGACTATGAATGATTGATGCTAGAGCTGTGGGATCGTGCAAGCATTAACTGTTAAAAAATGACTTCAAAAGTATTGAGTAGCAATTCCTCTTGAAAAGTGTTAAATCTCTAAGGACATTAATACTGACATTCTTGCTATATTAGGAGATAATGGTTCCACTTTATCAAAAAGTGGAAAAGCGGGCAGCTATATTTAAGAACGTAAAAGAAACTCTTGAAGGTGACCAATAGTGTGTACGTACTGCAACATCCACTATCGAGCAAAATATTGATCTTGTCAGTCATACGGTTATGCATAATATATGGTAATCTATCCAAAATCAAAGAGCCAATGCTATTAGCATATCCCGTGAGAAACTTGGAATATGCTACTCAATGATTGTGACAAGACAAAGGTTTCTGCTCGATGGATGCCATGGTTTCTGAAATAGGACCAAACGCGTACCAGGCTGATCATATCACAGGAGAATATCACATTGTTCGAAGCTGATCCATCTGAGTTCCTTGAACGTTTTCTGTCACAGGATGTTGGCCAGTTACAAGGAGAAAATCCATGCCGTTGGATCACGTCCCCTCAACTGCTCCAAAGAAGGCCATGGACGTTTTATCTGCAAGGAAAGCGACGGCGTCAGCTTTTTGGGTTGCGAAGGGTATTGTGGCTATTGACTACTTTGTGATGCCAACTTGATGAGGCAGTTACGAAAGGTTATCAAGACCAAACACCCAGGGTTCTTGGTTCATCAGGTCAATACTTCAGCACAGAAGTCCTTAGTTTCAATGGATCCTGTGCGTGACAGGGAATTTGAAATTGTTGATCATTGCCACTATTTTCTTGATTTGGCTCAATCTGCTCCCCAACATGAAAAGATACTAGTCTAGGAAAAACTTTCGCAGTGATGATGACGTCATATTTGTTGTTGATAACATTTTTGAATACGCGGATAGAAGCGTCTTCACCAACGGGGTGCAGTCTCTGCAACACCGCTGGAAGAAATGTGTGAACCGCAAGAAGCATTATGCTGAAAAGTAAACTTCATTCCTCACATCTCCTAAGAGTATCTTACCTACCTACCTACCTACCTACCTACCTACCTACCTACCTACCTACCTACCTACCTACCTACCTACCTACATACCTACCTACCTTCCTACCTAGCTACCTTCCTACTTTCCTACATATATACATATATAAATAGCCCTCACACAAACACACACACCCATATATATATATATATATATAGTTCAACTGACTAAAATCGAAAGACGCCTGTTGTTTTGTACTGTTATTATGATTATTATTATTATTATTGTTGTTGTTTTTTGTATTTATATTCGTATTATTTTTTTGTTTTTTGTATTTATATTCGTGTAACATTGTCCATTTTTCCGTCCTTGTTTCGTATACATTCGATCCTTTTTCGAATTAATCTAATGCTCGTAACTTAGTTTTTCCTTGGGGCTGGCCAGATCGGCGCTATCTCAAGATTAATCAGCCGAAATTGCGAGGATGATCCGGTTCTTGCCTGAAGATTAGAGGCTTCGAATGACCCGTCCGTATTTTGTATCGTCTATTTGAATGTTTTGCGTTCTTGTCACATTTTGTATTTATATATATATATGTATATATATATATATTTGATTTTGATTTTTCCAGTTTCAGCTCATGAGCTGTGGCCATGCTGGGGCACAATAATAATAATAATAACATTAGGGAATAAATCCAAACTTACAGCGAAAAATTAGATTTAGGATTAAATCTAATATTATAGCATAAATATATTATATTATATTATATTAAATTAGAGATAAACCCACTATTAGGCAAATCAAACAGTGAAAAACATAAGCCAATACATAAAATTAATTAAAAAATATAAAAGTTAAAAATTAAAAAATTATTAAAATAATTTAAACTTATAAATTTTAAATATATATATACAAATATATATATATATATGTATGTATATTTTTATATTATTTTGTTTAATAATTAATTAATTAATTTATTTATTTATTTATTAATTAATTTATTTTTTATCTATTTATTTATTTATTTATTTTTATTTTTTTATTTTTTTATTTTATAAATATCAAAAGTATTAAAAGTTTAATAAAAGATAAAGAGTATATATATATATATATAATATATATATATATATATATATATTATATATATATATATATAATATATATATATATATATATATATATATATATATATATATATATATATAAGTAGTTGAAATTTACAGAAAAACAAAAGACGAAGACAGATGTATAAACAGCAAACAGGTGTATTAGTTTAACGCTCGGGAATGTGAGAAAGTCTTTTACGTTTCTTCAACAGAAAGGAACACGAAGAATTATGCAGAAAGAGAATTAAAAAAAACTTTGGGAGCTATCGATAAATCGAATATATTACTAATAACGTAAATGAAAATAAAAACCAGAAATGCATATAAAAACCTGCTTCACACATTGCATATCGCAATGAAAGAGAGACATAAGACAGACAGTTATATATATATTGGTTTCA
>NC_043004.1:98254922-98259922 GCF_006345805.1 Octopus sinensis | reverse complement strand
CAGATCTTCATGGGTGTATATGTATGCATGTATGTGCGTATGTATGTTCGATGTATTTATGCGTCCATGTGTAGGTGTATACATATCTAAGGGAATTATGCATCATCTGTTACTAAAAAGTTGTTTCGACTGGCATCTAATTTCTATAAGCAAGAATTTAAAATGATTAAGCTGCTATCATTTACCTCATCAATAAATATTTAGATTTAACTTCGCAAAAAGTAGAACTATAATATTTTCTAAAGTAGCCATGTAAGACATGTGTGTTTATGTATAAAATTGCATATGAATCAGTTTGCTTGTATTTAACTCCACGAACATAAAGGTAGCAGCGAGTATTTTAATTTGTATTTTATTTAGATGATGGAATCACTCCGTCGGTTACGACGACGAGGGTTCCGGTTGATCCGAATCAACGGAACAGCCTGCTCGTGAAATTAACGTGTAAGTGGCTGAGCACTCCACAGTTACGTGTACCCTTAACGTAGTTCTCGGGGATATTCAGCGTGACACAGAGAGTGACAAGGCCGGCCCTTTGAAATACAGGTACAACAGAAACAGGAAGTAAGAGTGAGAGAAAGTTGTGGTGAAAGAGTACAGCAGGGATCACCACCATCCCCTGCCAGAGCCTCGTGGAGCTTTAGGTGTTTTCGCTCAATAAACACTCACAACGCCCGGTCTGGGAATCGAAACCGCGATCCTATGACCGCGAGTCCGCTGCCCTAACCACTGGGCCATTGCACCTCCACTCTTTATTTAGATATTTGGAAAGACAATAAGGTTTCATAATTAATTTGAGAAAAGTCTAGTAAATATACTTTCTAATAGTTTCCCTGGGAAGAATCAAGTAAATTTTGGGTAGTAATATTTTTATTTACCTTTTATTTTATAATTTGAACAACTTCAGATCTGCTTGATTTTATTCCAAATTTGGTAAATTTCAAGGTAGCTTCAGAAACTTATAAGTTGCAAACAGTGAAGATTCTGTCTTATAAGTGATACCACATGTTTTCGTCGCATCTATATATCAAAACCAAGATTGTGGTAGGGCTGAACTTTTATATTTTTCTATGCAGTAGGCCCTCTATGGTCTCTAGTAATTCAGTGGATGTTTATTTTTGCACACTCACTGCCATTTAACGGATTTTAATTCGAGAAGTTTTATTTCAAATATAGTTCTGGTTTTCTATAACACTTGCGTGGATAGCTTTCGGAAAAATGAGTCATTTTAAATTCTTGCTGTGAGCACACTCACTTAAATTATATCATTTTCAAAGATAATTAAGAAAGAAATAATTAAATAGATGATTATTAAAGCAATCAAAAACAAATGATACAAACGAAATATGTTAAAATTATTTTATCGCAATCAGCTTCCATGGTTTTAATTATCAATTTATATATTCTTTAATAATACAGTTAGGAGAAGTTAGACGCGTCCTTGATCTTTCCAGGTCTCATTCACTCAATGATAAGATGCTTGAGGTGAAGCATTCTGAATTTCTCGAGGTGGCTCTCTATACAGGGAACATAGGCTGGGAGGGAATACTAGAGGATAACATCTCTGAAAGATATGGATTAGGAAGTAAGACACAGAGAGGGTAGTGGAAGGAGGTAAGGCACAGTGAAAGTTGTAGAAAGAGGAGTTATAGAGTATGAGTGATAGAAGGAAATGAGTGTGATTAAAGTTGGTAAGACACAGGGAGAGAGGTTGGAGGAAGAAAAGGAAAGTAATAGTGATTGAAGGAGTTGCGACAATTCTGGTGATAGGAGATTAGACATTCTGAGAATGATTAAGGAAGGGATACAAAGTGAGAATGGTGAAAAGAGATAATGTGTATAAAACGAGACTAGAGAAGTTTAGGTATAAGGAGGCTAGTAAAAGAAAATTCAGTGAGAAAGGTAGGATGTAAGGCAGATTAAGAGTGATAGAGAAAGTTATACACAGTGAGAGATGATAGAAGGAAGTAAGACGCAGTAAGGATAGGAAGAATGAAATTCAGAGAAGGTGACAGAAGCGAGTGGTTAGGCAGGACTGGAATGTATATCATGTGCAGGTAGTTATTTCAGAGAAGTCCCAGAGACCAATGTAGGATGAGGGAAGATCTATAATAGGCTACTGAAATAAGTACGACGTACAGGTTGAAAGGAGTGGAATACAGAGGGGCAATAATGCTCTGCAGGTTGAAAATATATCAAGTAGTGACGAGAAGCTAAGGCAAAATTTCGATCAGTTCTTATCAGCTGAAAACCATTGTGAAGCCATTGATGTTAGAATATCATTCATCATATAATCCCGAGCCGGTGAGTGTTCATCCACGCTATTACTCAAACCTTAAGAAATAACAACTATATATTTGTTAAATCATAAACTAAAGTGTAAGGACACATTCTATAATGTACTCCTAAGCGGTTAAGCTTTTAACATTCAGTTTCTAAACAAGGACATGCAGAGACACCACATTTATGGTTTAATTAGACATATTAGCTCATGTAATTCATTTAAGTCTGGAACTTGTTCTACCAACCTACGCTTGCCACATAAATGCAAAACAAGGTGGAAGAAGTAGTACACAAATACCAAAGGTAGACAATATGCTTTTATTAAACTCCCAAATGTCCAATGAACAAGAACATGAAACTCTGAGTAACAGTTTTGTGAAAATTTTGCAGCTTTAATAACAGTGTGTGTATACACACACACACACAGAGTTTTCAAGACCACTTTCAATCAACATCAAACTACAACAAAATTGGAGGCGCAATGGCCCAGTGGTTAGGGCAGCGGACTCGCGGTCATAGGATCGCGGTTTCGATTCCCAGACCGGGCGTTTGTGAGTGTTTATTGAGCGAAAACACCTAAAACTCCACGAGGCTCGGGCAGGGGATGGTGGTGATCCCTGCTGTACTCTTTCACCACAACTTTCTCTCACTCTTACTTCCTGTTTCTGTTGTACCTGTATTTCAAAGGGCCGGCCTTGTCACTCTCTGTGTCACACTGAATATCCCCGAGAACTACGTTAAGGGTACACGTGTCTGTGGAGTGCCCAGCCATTACACGTTAATTTCCCGAGCAGGTTGTTCCGTTGATTCGGATCAACCGGAACCGTCATCGTCGTAACCGACGGAGTGCTTCCTACTACTACAACAAAATTATAAAAACCAGTCAAATAAGAACGGGTGCCAAGCTGTGAGCGATATGCAAACTTACACGAGAATATTCACAGGAGCACACACACAAGCAGAGAAATATTTTTAATCCGTTGTAAAGTGACATAAGTAAAATGCAGAGTGGCTAGTAGATTAGGGCATGGGGCTTATCATCTATAATAAAGGAAATCCTCAAACCTTAAGCCAGATATGTAACTTGAGTGAATATTAATAAATGTAAATTGAGTTCTACGTTGAAGGATACTTTCAGCGAAATTATAAACACACACACACACACAAACACACATACACACACACACACACACACACACATACATATATATATATATATATATATATATATATATATATATATATATATATATATATGTATATACCTATTACTCTGAGGAAATTAATTCCCTTCAAAATACTAGATAATGAACTGGTTGGTTGTTAAATACGTTAAGGCAATATCACTCTCTCCAGTCACAACACTACAAGTATATATTCATATATATATATATATCTATAAATATGTATATATGCATGTATGTATGCATGTATATATACATACATATATATAGATATATATATATATAGATAAATAATGTATGTATGTATGTATATATATAAATTAGAGAAGAACCACCATGTATCAATTCAACAATGATATACTTAAATCATACCATATAGAAAAAAATTAAAGACACGATAAAACATTTAACTAGTACTAATTAGGACAAGATGCGTCTTCGTCAAAACAGTTGCTCCCGCAAAGCAAATTAAATCAAATTTGGAATTATACAGGTGAGTATGCACATGTATGTATGTATGTATGTATGTATGTATGTATGTATGTATGTATGCATATACATTATTTATAGTGTTATATGATCGAACGCCATGCATCCATTCCCAAGTAAATTTTATCTTAATAATTCTGATACGACACTGTTCTATCACAATCTATATTTATCTCTTTTGTACTCTGTGTAAGTGTGACCTTTTTATATGTATACAGATATACACTTTGTATTTCATATACTTTATATATTGATCTGCCTAATTTGCTTATACCACATTTCCACACACACACACACACACACACACACACACACACATATATATATATGTGCTTCGCCGAGGGGAGCAGATGTCTGTATGAATTCGCCAGGTATGTTGGTCGTTTATTTATGATGTGTTCAGAATCAGTTCTACTGATGAACATAGACATATTTGATGCGTTAAGTGTGAAATCACAGGTGATATAGAACTAAATTCATTTTTTAAATATCTTGCTTCGAAAACTGCATTAGGTACGATTAGTTAAATTTTGTAATGAATTATGTCCCTCTTAGCGTGAGGCATTTATGTGTAATAATGCCCTCTATACAATATATATATATATATATATATGTGCTTACAAACATTCACGCACGGAGGCAACACATGCACACACGTACGCGCACACACATACATATATAACGGGAATCTGAACAGTTTCCTTCTACCAAATTTACAGGCAAAGTGTTAGTCAGCCTTGAGATAAAGTAAGAGACAACATTTGCTAAAAATGCTGAGTCGAACTCAGCGAACGTTAATATCCCAGAGGTGTGTCTGTGACAATAATGTGTAAGTGCTGAAGACGTTTTATCACAGATCAGATCTACTGGGGTTAAAATGGCTGTAACATATATATATATATATATATATATATAAAAAGAGCAATAAAGATTCAAGTTAATTTAAATGAATTTACTTGAATATGGTACCTAACTTAGATGCACCAAAAAAAACTATACTGATTTAACAATAGAAATCTGTTTATGTTAATTATCTACATTACT
>NC_043004.1:98244922-98249922 GCF_006345805.1 Octopus sinensis | reverse complement strand
TAAAATTTTCGTTCTGCGGGCAGGAAAATTGAAGGTGGAGAATGACCTAGAGAAACATTAAATGATCCCGATTTCTACAAATACAACCCCACCTATCTCTCTCTTTCTCTGCCTCTCATACTACTTGTTTATGAGTTTGTGTGAGTTGTTTTTCAGCGCATACGAAGTCAAGAAGTGTTTGTAGTAATCGGAATCATTTAATACATTTTAATGTTTCTCGCTCTTTTTTTCTTCCTCACTCTGTGTGTGTGTGCGAGCATATTTCTTTTTATAAGTATGAGGAGTTAGGATGTGTTTATATCAATCAGTATCTATTAATGAATTGTATTGTCACACACTCATTTCTCAATATATGTATTTCCATATTCCTTGGCGCATGTGTAAATGTGTGAGTCTTTGCCTGCGGTTCCAGAAGGTATTGCCATCAAAATGGTCATCACAGAAACAGTACCTATGTCCAATCAGCTGAGCCAAATCGCCACCTTCCAAACAGCCGCGCACCACCATCCTATTCCTAAGCGCGAGGTAATCTTAACATAATGCTACTAATTCTCATGGCTTGTATTATGTTAATTAACATAGACGCTGGCTATATTATCCTTGCTTCTCCAGCAGTGTCCTTCTTTCTCTGATTACCGATGTACTGGTAGGAAGACTGCCATACTGTCGCCGCTTTACAGAGCATTTGCCAAGAAAGTTTGGGAACTGCTCGAAGTATTCTTGCGTATGTATCGTGAAGCCCCGTTTGAAGTCTTTTGTTCAGATTATTCTAGAGCAAAATTAAAATCCTTTAGGGAAGAGAAACGTCTATAGAAGTAGAAAAAAAAAACGCTTCCACAATTCGCTTAGTAAGGCCTTTGTTATGGATGATACTCCAATGCGGTAAGTAGTCCACCAAGAACTCAATATTAAGACCGAGAATTTTTCAATGAATGAATTCCTGGCGGTACTGAAGAAATTACAAAACAATAAATTTATTGACATTATCTAAAATTTCCCCACCCTGAAGAGAAGAAGACAAAGAACTTATGATGAAGCTTTATTAGAACTCGCCAACAAAACTGTACTCAGTGTGTAGAGGACAAGAAAATACTCTGGGTTCATACAATTTTATAATATATCTGTATTATGTCTTACATACATCGATTTACATCACCAAAGGATATGGATTTACAGATCGAGCTAGAAGTCAAAGATATCTTGCAGTTGAAATATTGGATACTGTCTATGCGAAACTTTATTGTTCGAAGTCAAATAATAGTTAATTCACAAATTCTCTCGTTGGTTTCTCGTCAGAAACTTTCTTAATCAAATACTTGTTAGCAACTGGTACAAAAATATTCGTTTGTATTAATTTCAGTGTGCTCAAAGAGAAAAAACGCAATAATTTTAACCAGCAAAAATTCATAACTGTAAGTATTTCGTTACGTGACGTCGTACAGAAAATTTGTTTTCCGTAATGCTCACGTCTGATTGAATAAAAAATTACCGATAGGCTCACACGTGTCATTTGACTCTTAACAAAACAAACGCCGTTTGACTACAAAGTAATGCAATATTGATGTAAAATTTATTGGCAGTCAATTCAGAATATTTTCATCTATTTCTAGATTTTTCTGTTTAGTAGTTGTTCAGTGAATCTTTCCTATTTGGAAGAGGCGAAATTTTATGTGTTCTGGTTTAGGAGCTCATTTACATACACAGTTATCCCCACATGCTCAGGACCGATCGAGTTAAAAACTTATCTTTGATAACTACTTTAGATTCACTAAATCAGTATATAAGATGTTAGATTTTGTGTCTTGGGGAAGGCGGCGTGCTGGCAGAAATGTTAGCACGCCGGCCGAAATGCTTAGCAGTATTTCGTTAGCCGCTAAGTTCTGAGTTCAAATTCCACCGAGGTCGACTTCGCCCTTCATCCTTTCGGGGTCGATTAAATAAGTACCAGTTACGCACTGGGGTCGATATAATCGACTTAATCCGTTTGTCTGTCCTTGTTTCTCCTCTCTGTGTTTACTCTCTGTGGGTAGTAAAGAAATAAGTAAAGAAATAGGTATTTCGTCTGTCTTTACGTTCTGAGTTCAAATTTCGCCGAGGTCAGCTGCTTTGCCTTTCAAAATTTGTGGGTCGATAAATTGAGTACCAGTTGTGTACTGGAATCGTTCTAATTCAACCAAAATTTCAGGCCTTGTACCTCGAGTAGAAAGAATTACTGTCACGGGAAAATATTAAAATATAATTTGTTAATTGTTAAATAATTCAATGATACTAGTTGTATACAGAACAACAGAAGATTGAATGTTAGCATAATTCAATGCAATGGAAATTACGAAGCTAATTGCAAATATGTCATTAAAAAATTATCTCTGTTTTTCAATGATTAATATTATTTTCATTTTTCTACACAACATCTAACATCAGTCTTATCACAATTCAGTGAAGTATAGTCTATACTGTGCTTTCTGAACAGAATTTTTGAGTAAATTTACAAAAGTGTAGATTTGCTAGTGAAGAGGAACAGTATTGTAAAAATTAAATATTTCATTGACAGCATTTGCATAGCAATCATTATTTTTACATTAGTGTTAATATATTATTATGAAGTGACAGGTTAAAAAGTTAACCTTTATAAATGTATCTTCTTTTATAGTTTATACAGGATATTGAAACAAAGCCCATGACTTTCATAGACTTTGTAAAAGTAATATGGGGGATGTTCAATTTGAATGTCTGAAATTTACTGCATGAAGGAGAAAGAACAGTTGAGAAGTGATGACTAAAGAATTGGGAATAATGGCTTGCGTAGGCCTAAGGAAACGGTGAGAAGAGAAAAGACGGATATATCGATGTGATAAGTGAAACAGAAACCAAATATAAAGATCTGCAAACTTTGTGTGAGGTTCATAAAAATATATTAGGTTAACTAAATCAGTTAATGAATTACTACGACTCAAAGCACAGGTGTGTTTTTCTAGTCTTTGCAGTTTTCCGAAGATAAGAGGCAAAACCTCCCGTGTATTGAAAACTGAAACCGCATTCCTTACAAAAGTTTTATTGTTTTAGAGAATCAGCCAAATATTTCAAATTCATAAAATATTCCTAAAATACCACTGCAAATTATAGATTGCACTGTTCTCTAAAGTGATATTATGGTGGGGTAGAGAAACTCAGTTGTTGAGAGCTGAATATCTTTGGCATAGATATGAACAAGCTGCCACTCTTTGGTGTCTTATCAACTCAAGTCATCCATGTTTTAAATATTAGAAACTGCCAAGAAGAAATACAGTGAAAGTTTACGCAACTTGTTTTTTACAACCTATGATTCTGACATATATTTATTTAAAACTTGTGATGTTTCGAATACTTTTAGAATAATATTACAACTACTTCTGATTTCAGATATCATTCACTTCTTTAATATTATTTGAAGATGAAAGATATTTTGATATTTCAAAAAAGTATAAAAGACAGAAATAAACTATCAAGCTGTTAAAAATTTTGGGTAGAAAAGGTTTCATAGAGTGAATGAGAACATTTTTAAAAAATGATTTTCAAGTGTCAATAATTGATGGTGCATTAAACATGTGACAGCATAGAAAAGTGCATATACGTCAATGTACTGATTAAATGATATGATGTGATGAACATGAGTAGCATTTCTTTAAAAAATATATGGCGTTGTATAGATGAAAGCATACTGCTTATAAATGCAATAGAATATGTAGGTGAAAGAGTAAGAATGAAAAAAAGAAACTGTATCAGCAGTCTAAATTTAAAAGAGAAGCCGTATTATTATACAGGATCGTTAAAGCATTCGTGAAAAATTCTTCCCGCTGCGTTTTCTCGGTCTCTTTAATTCTAAGTTCAAGATTTCCTAGGGTCATAATATTTCGTTTTTATGAATGTATGGTAGCAACAGGATAAAGTACCAGTCAAAATCAAGGGTCATTTTCATTGTCTACATCTAGTTCTTATTTGTAGCCTTATATCTACGTCGAAAAGCTATTATTATTATTATTATTATATTATTATTATTATTATTATTATTATTATTATTATTATTATTATTATTATTATCATTATTATTCGAGACGTCGCACAGTAACCAGTAATGTGTTGTTGTTGATCGGAGATATTGTGTCTACCGGGGGGTTGCACTGTCTCTCAAGTCACAACAAGGACCTTAGACAGACAGTATTTTACGCAATATACGTGCAGTTACAAAGGCGGTGAGCTGGCAGAAACATTAGCTCGTCGATCGAAATAATTAGCGGAATTCTGTCTGTATTTACGCCCTGAGTTCAAATTCCGCCGAGGTCGACTTTACCGTTCATACTTTCGGGGTCGCTAAATTAATTATCAGTTCCATCCAGTCCTCTTTATTAGACAAGTACTTGTTCATCGCTATTGTGGCAGTTTTATAGCAGGTTTATCATCATCATCAGCATCATCATCATCATCTTCATCGTCAACGTCATCATCATCATCATCATTGTCGTCGTCGTCGTCGTCAACATCGTCATCATCATCATCATCATCATCATCTTCATCCTCATCCTCATCCTCATCCTCATCATCATCATCATCATCATTATTATTATTATTATTATTATTATCATTATTATTAACTCCACCTTAGCGAAGACGGCGGTATTGTTTTCAGTCGTGTTCGTTTCTTTGTCTGTCCTTGTACAAGATATCTCAAGAAATGCTGGAAGCAAAAACGTAACAGTATCTGGAAGCCACTCTAGGGTCGACTGCACTTCTTTCACAAGCGCGTTGGACTAGCAAGTTAATTTCTTGTGTGAGTTTGTAAAGACATTGATTTCATTGTGTGGAGTCTTATCCATTTAAGGGGACTTCCATTTACTGGACATTTTTATTGTGAGTAGGACATTTTTTACACTAATTTATTTCCATATTTGCACTCCTATTAGATTAGCGTCTTCATTTTTGTCTATCAAATCCATGGGGCATCATTTTGTCTTTTAATCCATGGA
>NC_043004.1:98234922-98239922 GCF_006345805.1 Octopus sinensis | reverse complement strand
CCCATTGCTGATCTCTTCACCATCTGCCGAATCTATTTACCGACCTGTTGAATTTAATCTATTCACCAAGCTGTCTACCCTGCTCCTGCTATTCCCTTAAACACTCACATATTTATGATCATCTCAAGTACAAGACAAAAGTTGAAACTAAACAACATTGAATAATACCTTTTAATAATAAATAGGAATAATAATAATGGTGGTAATAATGGTGATGGCGGTAATAATGATAATAATAATAATTTAGCCAAAATTTATGTGGGATCAGAGGAAATATTAACAATGACAAGTAGTAGTAAATTGACTTCAAACCCTGCTGTGCATGCATGCTAAGTTTTAGCATATTGGCTCATTTCTGCTGTTTACAGCAGTGCTTGGAAGGAACGTGTGTAGCGTGTGACCGTCGCATTGACCATGACAGAGAAAGTTGTCATGGTGATACCGTCTCAGAGTCCTATGCAAAGTTGTAAAAAATGTGTGGATGGGAGTGTACGAGTGGTTCAGTTGTTTCCAAGATGACCGAAAAAAAAGTCGATGTTGACGAACGTTCTGAGAGACATGCAATCGGCAGAACTGAGAAAAACATCGCAGATGTACGGGCAGCTGTGATGGGAAATTGTCGTTTCATCATCCGGGGTTATCAGAAGTTGTGCAGATTAGTTACGATTCAGTTTAGTTCATTATCACCGACGATTTGTATAAGATGACTTTGTGTCAAGTTTGTGCCAAAACTGCTTTCAGCTGACTAAAGAGACACTGGGGTTTCAGTTGCACAAGATCTCTTGATTGATGAAAAGGTTTTGAAAACTTTGCATAGGCCTGTGAACAAGTATCGCTTTGTGTTTGACAAAATTCAATGCAGATTCTCTGGTTAACTTTGTGTCATAGTCAAGGCGGGTATCACACGTTACACACGTTCCCTCGAAGCAGTGTTGTAGCGACGTAATCATCCAAGTATAGCCTCATTGTCTTTTGCTTGAAATGTGTGTAGTTTGAGTGACACAGCTAGTTGTTGCTGTTGAGCGAAGCGGTCTTCGTCTCAGAGCTTGCAGTGGGAGAAGTCCGAAACGTGGTCCTTTGCTATTCGTAAAACCCGCAGATGTGAAAGCAGGTCAACCCCCCGACACCGAGAGCATCGACGGATGGATAAATGCGCATCGAGGCTCAGCGGTTGCGTAGGAAGTTGGGGACAAGAAACAGGAAGAAAGAGTGAGAGAAAGTTGGGGCAAAAGAGTACAACAGGGGTCGCCACCCACCCCCCTGCCGGAGCCTCATGGAGCTTTAGGTGTTTTTGCTCAATAAACACAAACAACGCTCGGTCTGGGAATCGAAACCGCGAGACCGCGAGTCCGCTGCCCTAACCACTGGGCCATTACACCTCCACTTGTTGTTTCTGTTGTTTAGCCCTTGCTTAACTTACCTGTCATGACCACTAATTCTTTATTTCAGGTGGTATCTGCTAGTACATACTCCATCTCGTCCTTTTAAGGATAATGTCATGTAACTGAAGGAAGATCTGGATATTAGTTTTAGGTTATCGATATTGATTATATATTTATCAAGCTCTGTGATATAAATGGTAATGACAACTCCAGGGGGATACGAACTCACAACATGAAGGACTGAAACTAAATAGTATGTTATTTATGAGACTCGTGTAATACTTCCTAACACTACTCGATCCCTACTTGTCAAACCTATGGAACATCAAAGAAAATATTAGAAATGATGAAAAGCTACATTGTTCATATGCATTAGGAAAGGTATTTAAATGGGTTCCATTTGCTCGTTGAAATCCAAATTGAGAGTTCAATCTACTGACTCATGGCGTTAATATCAACAACAAATATAACAATTAAAACCGAACAGTGAAATTATTTCACCTCTCTTTTGTCAAATTGATTGAAATAGCAATAAATGATATGTTTATAAACTCTCTTATTGCTATATTAATTGCAGCAGAACATTTTGTAGTGGGGAGCGATGACATTATTAAATACTCTATGTATTAAAGGAAGAACTGGAAAAAAAATGCTGCAATAATCTTAGCAACAACAAAAGCAATAAAAATCAACAACATCAATTTAATTGTAATTAAGCTCTTGATGAAAAAGCAATTTTATGATTGAAACTTAACTAAGTTTATTTGATAACAAACGACATGGTTAACTGCAGATGGTAGCGGTGTTAGTGATGGTAGTGGCGGTAATGGTGGTGGAGACAGGGGTGAGAAGAGGAGGGGTGCATATTATTATTTGATGACAATATCAGAGAAAGTGCGGTTGAAGGTCACATGAGATTAACTCAGAAACTTGATTTTTCCGAATGTTGTGAACACTTTGATCATGATCGATATTTCCTTGGAGGCTGACTATTTGTCTGAGATGAGATTTTTACGAGAGTATTATACGTATATTGCTTGAGCTATTAAACTCCATTTATTCTGTTTCTGGTAACACTAAAATATAATTTAGTATTCTGCAATTATCTTCAGGTGCCAAATCTACACTATATTTAAATTGGTGCATTCTACAGTCATCTTCTTCGACGAATGTCGTTTTGGCATTATATTTCAACGAACATATATTCTTCGCTGTCTGCAAAATGAGATTTTGTCATATACGAATTCTCGCTTTAGTGTTATAAAATATAAATATCTCATAAACACAAAGAAGCTTTTAAAAACCAGTGCTTAGCTTCTGTTTTAAAAATATTAACTGACTGAAACAGTACAAGTCCTTAGCGAACTAAGGCAAAGTGTTGGAGAGACTTGTTGGTATAAATGAGATCAGTGATAGAGAAATGAGTAAAAGAAAGATGTGTTCCAGCGAGAAGAGTGTTAGAGAGATTTGCAATGGGGAAATGAAAGGATAACAAAGAGTTAAGGAGGCAGTAGATAAAGATTTTGAGGTAAATCTATATAAATTATACCTCCAAATTACCCTCGCTGCCAGTTTTAAAGTTATTTTCCGACTTCCACCGATGTATGCCAGCTGACATGCAGAATCTTCAGATCAGTATTCGACACTTAATACCATCCTTACCACAACCTCCTACTTCAATAGGTCTCATTCATTTTAACTGAAGGTCACATCATTGTATAAATCTCTGTACACATTACATTACCAGGCAGTTTACTTTCTAGCACACTAGGTTTTAATCCTCTTTAGTTCTCTCAGTTCGTTTATTCTCCATCATTTATGCATGCTAATAGTCTCATAGAATGGAGGAAATTCATTTAATTTCTTTCTCAGCTACGCAGGTTTTCTGCATTCAAGGCCCATATGTTCACAGTCACAAACATAATACAATCGGCTTTGCATTATAAGGAAGAAGCTTTCTGTCGCTAACAGACATAACAACATCATGGACATTCTGCGACTTCCTACTCTGACTACAACGTTTTCAGAACACTCAATGCCAATTATGTAATCTAGGTAACAAAACTATCAACTTCTGGAGAAGTTAGCAAGAATTTAGGTGAATTTAGTTTTTGTTAATTCTCAATACATATCACCACACTCTTGCACCGGCTTCATATCAAGTCTAACATCTTCGTTAGCTTGATTGCAAACCCATATATACCACCTGTACAATCGTAGTCGTGAGGGCACACAGCATGGAATTAAACAATGGAGTATAAATATGCAGAGAGAAAAACTGGGTAGAATGGATTTAGATTTTAGTGTGCAAGTTACCGCAATGTGATAAATATGTAGGATGGCAGTCATAAAAAAAGCATGACCCTTACCAAATGTAAATATTCTGAAAGAGACAAATGAAAGAAAACATAAGAAGTGGTGATCACAGGAGTGTGAAGGTTGAACCTCAAGAAAACAAGAAGACTGTAACAAGTAGTGACACCTTCTACTGGCGGAAGCTAAATGAATCGTCCAACATATGAAAGGGAGGGAGAATGGACATGAAATGTTATTCGCGATTATGTGTACATAGAATAACATATATACACGATCACAGTTACGTGTGTGCGTATGCGTATGTATATATATATATATATATATATATATATATATATACATATACAAGTATAAATATATGCATACATACATATATACATTTGTATATATATATATATGCATAATTTTCCCGTATGCATCTACGTGTGTGAACGCGATAGAAGGCGTGTGAAAGTGTGTGTATGTGAGCGTAGATGAATTCGTATATGAATATTTGCATTGAATATTGAGGTCATACACCAGAATCCTATAAAGAAATATTTATTATAAATGGAGTAATTTAATACTGTATAATAGAAATATTAATTAGATTTTTGTCTTAAAGAATTAGTATATATGTGTATTGTGTTAAAGAAGTTAATTAAATAATTAATGATATAATATTTATCTATAAAACACATGACGCAGTCAAAAATATACACAAGACTAACTATTGATAAGTATACACATTATACACCAGAGACCACAACAACAAGCTTGCTCTTCAAATATACGTGTGGATATGTGTGTGCATGTGTATGTGAAATGCAAACAGAATACAAAATTCATAAATGCATTTACGCATACATACATGCAATTATGTATAAAAGCATGTATGTATGACTATATATATATATAGAGAGAGAGAGAGAGAGAGGCGCAATGGCTCAGTGGTTAGGGCAGCGGCTTGCGGTCGTAGGATTGCGGTTCGATTCCCAGACCCGGCGTTGTAAGTGTTTATTGAGCGAAAGCACCTAAAGCTCCATGAGGCTCCGCCAGGGGTAGTGGCGATCCTAGCTGTACTCTATCGCCACAACTTTCATTCTTTCTTCTGTTGGCCTGCTCACTTAGCCAGCGGGGTTACGTCATTTGAAGGCTGAAGCAATGCGAAGCACATAGTGACCAGCGATGTGTAGCAACATCTGATAGCCTGGTCGGTCACGGTGATCACGGTGACATATGTATATATATATATATATATACATATAGCTGGCAGAAACGTTAGCACGCCGGGCGAAATGCGTAGCCCTATTTCGTCTGACG